>NC_061114.1:194663791-194926175 GCF_002878395.1 Capsicum annuum
AGGAAATATATATATATATATATATATATATATATATATATTTCCTTCTTCAATGGCTTTCAGAACTTCAAGCATATTCTCCGAATTTTGGATTAGTGAAAATTCATTTCGTCATGAAATTTTGAAAAAAGAATTATTTTTCAATAAAAAAATGGAGAAGATGATACATTTATTGTGCAAATTATTGAACACTTTCAATGAAATGCATTTGCAAAATCACCCGGGCAATTCAACATGCCTCTTGTGAGAGAATTTTATAAAAATTTAAATGAGACTAACTATATTTCTCATGTACTAAGAAGATTGATAGATTTCTCTCCAACAATTATTAACAAGGTATTTCATTTTCCTTCAATGAATGGTAGTGCAAAAATCACATTTTGTGATGATCCAAATTTGGAATTGATTGAAAAGTGTTTGTGTCACTATGGTGCTGATTGGAGCTTGTCATTGAATGGTGAGAAACTCTATATTAATGGGAATAACATTAAAAAGGGGGCAAGACCATTTTTGACTTTTTTGAGTAGTAGATTAATTTCAGACACTAATTTGTCTAAGGTTGATATACCTAGACTTGCTCTACTCTATATTCTTTATTTTAATAAATATTTTGATTTTGGTAAGATTATCAACACCAATATCAAAAAGTATCGTTATGATCCTATTGTTTGCATATGGTGGTTTCCTTCAACAATTACTTTGTTGATTCAACATGTCGAAATTGTTTCAAGTTTGAAATCAAGTGTGCCATCAAATGAATTTATTAGTAAGTCATTTTGGAAAAAATATGAAGAAACGGAAGGTTCAAAAAATAGAAAGAATTATGAGATGATTTTGGAAGCTATGAAAAAAATATATTGTTGGGAATTTTTTAAATGGATAAAAAAGTTGATGAAAAAAATGATGATAAAATGTGAGGAAAAGAAAATAGTCTTAGAGGAAAAATTGAGGGTAGGGATTGATGAAATGAAAAATATAATATTGCAAAAGTTAGATGGGAAAGCACCAATGGGATTCACAAGTAATCTTTCAAGTGATTTAACAAATTAGGATTATACAACTTCAATGATGGGAGTCTTTTTGCTTAATTTTGTTGATACATCTAGTTACTCCCTAATTTTCTTGTCAGTGATGATTTCTTAGATTTCTCATAAATTGCATCATCATCTTTACCACCTCTTCCTTCACTCCTCAATACTTGTTTCAACTTGAATGATCCCACAACTTTCATACCACTCTCTTTTAGCATAAATGTCAATTCGAAAAAGAAAAGAAAAGGTGTTCATGAAGTGGATTTAAAGGAATAAAATAATGAATGAATGATGAAATGTTGAAGTTATTTTCATTCGGGAGAATGAAATGGCCAATTAAGGGGGAATTAAGCTCTTGTAGTTTTTGTTGATCTCACTTTGTAGTTTTTGTTGATCCCATCTTTTTGTAAAGATAATACAAATCATTTGTATGATTTGGTATGTCTGATCTTTTAAATACCATTGTATACATATGGTATTTACTTTTGCTAACTTTTATGTATATAGGGATCAAAAAAGGTCATGTCACATGTGTATGTGGTGGTTACAAATGGTATTTTCACTTTAGCTGTTAATTTTAGTAATGTTATTACTTTACCTTATCAATGTGTTGTTGTTGTTTTAGGTTATTAATGTTCTTTTGTGTGTGTGTGTATTTTCAAAATGTTCAAAAAAGATTTTATATATATATATATATATATATATATATATATATATAATTATAAGAAAAACTCTCGTAGCCATTGAGGGTGAAGCAATGGAGCCTTATAAGTCCAATGAACTTACAAAAAATGTGTTTAATTGGCGTAGGTAATTTTCTAATTTATATAAAAACTATAATTGAATTTACGAATTATGTGTGACTGCAGTTTCTTTCAAGCTTTCTTTTACAGTTGTATATTTGAAAGCCAAAAAGATTTTTTATATATATTACAATAATGCCTTTTTGTGCAATGTTAATTATCAAAACAAATTTTCTTCATGTCATGTCAAATATATATTTTCTATATTTATCATGTAACTTTTTTATTTGTGACTTAATTTTGGTGAAGGCAGGAACTAATATCTTTAACACTTGACAGGATATTTTGAGATTGAGAAGCATTTTGATCAAAAACAAGTAGAATTTATAATCATTATGCTAGAACTTGCCCTAAATGTCTATCGGCTTAGGCAACACTGTCTTTTTGAAAAATGAATTTAGGCTATCCTTGCTACCTCAGTCTTCCTAATCATCACACCAAATGAAATAATATTTATATCCCTAGAATCCATTTTAAAGCTAAGAAGAAACAAAAGAGAAACAAGAAGTTTATTTCCTTACACCTATTTATGCTCAGATTTAATATGCACATCTATACTTATAATTTGAAAGCCTGAAGCTTTTCGCGAAAAAGAATAAGAATTAATGAAAAAATGAGCAATAAATTGCTATAAATATGTTGATGCATCAACTGCAAATATTGAAAAAAATCTTATATGAGAAAAAAGTATTTTTCTACAAAAAGATTAAAAAAAAGAAGAAGAAAAGGGGAAAGTCCCTATAAATATGGGAGAATACTCATAAAAATACCTGAAGTTTGACCGGATTACCAGTTGCGCATATTAAACTTTACGAGGGTCCTATTACCTCCCCCCCCCCCCTTCCCAGACTTTTTTTTCGTATTTTAATGGCATATATCATCCACTTGGACCATTGCGTGCAAGCCACGCGCATTGAGCGCGTGAAAGTGTTAAAAAAAGCTATAAACCTTTTTTTGGGGCCAAACAGCCCCTCAATTTTCTAATTTTCAAAAGTTTTACATTTTTTATTTATTTTTTCATTCTTTTTCTTCTCTCTTCTTTCTTCTTTCTTTCTTTTCTTCAACAATGGTTGCTCCATTTGTTGAATTGAAATTGAATTCTTGAAGATTCCATTTCAGTTTCCATTCTTGAAGATTAATGAAAGATTCCATTCAATTGAAATTGAATTCCATTTCAGTTTCTTCTTCCATTCAATCTGGAATTCTTGAAGATTCCAATCTTGAAATTGAAATCCAAATTCAAATTCAAATTTTCAGTTTTAAGCAAGAACAAATTTGAATAATTCTTGAAGAAAGTTTTCAATTTGAATTTGAAATTTGAGTTGGAATGGACTTGGAATTTGAAACTTAATGGAAGATTCCATTGAGTTGGCGTAATTGAAACTTGAAATGGTTGCTCCATTGTTGAATTGAAATTAAATAATGTAGTACACTTCCGTTGAAGACTCCATTGTTGAAGTCAATTATTTAGGAGTAGTAATTGACTTCTACAATCGAAAACTTTTCTTCAATTATTGAAGTCAATTTTCGATTGAAATTATTTTGGAAAACAATTTGTGGAACTGGAAACAAATTTGAAGTTGTGGAACTAATTTGAAACTGGAAACAAATATTCTTGAAGTTGTGGAACATTCTTGAAGTGATAAGAATGGACATTGACTCAATGAAATCATTTGAAATTTGATTTGTAGGAGGAATTTGAGTTGTGAACTCTTTAATATGGTTGTTATGGTGAAAAAATGTTGAAAACTGATAAAATGGAGAAGAAACAGCGTGTGTACTACACTTCCTACCGTAAAAACTAGGTACAACGTTTTTGGGGGGAATTAATTAAACTTTAAAAAAGTTTGGGGGGGGGATTAAATTCCACTTAAAAAGTATAGGTGTGTAATAGGACCCCCGCAAAATTCAATATGCTCAAACTGGTAATCCGTTCAAACTTCAGGTATTTTTGTGAGTATTCTCCCTATAAATATAGCCTATTTCTTACCAGTCGGAAGCCAATATTACAAGCTTAAAAAGTCCTAGAAAATTTTAAAAATCAGTGTTTAGTCTATATTAGTGGAGATAGACATAAAGGGCAAGCACATGGACTAAAGATGAAAAATACTCAAGTAGTTGATCATAAAGTTATCAATTTCAGAAGAGTTCCGAAAAGGCAAGCAAATACAGTTTTTATTGAACAAAAATTAAAGCAGAAATAAGGTAAAGATTTGATGGATATAGAAGATTTATACAATTTGACGATATGATAAATTAGTTTGACCAAATTTGTGTTTTACAAGAGTAGCAATAATTTTAATTATATATATATATATATATATATATATATATATGGGGAAATTTGATGAATATAAATTATTCATGTATTTCATATATAAAAATAATAATTTTAAATAAAAATCATGAATAAATATATTCAATTCTCCTATAGTTTTTATACGAGAAAGACCACGGAAGGCACAAAAACTACACAAAACAGTCCACACATTAAGAGCAACCTGAGGACCCCTTTGAGTGCTAGTTTCGGCCAACAACAACAACACAAGTATCACGAGTTTACAAGTTGTTTTAACACCAAAATAGCAACAATACAACAAGAACAAGATGAACACAATGCACACAAGATTAGGATTTAACAAGAACAAATGATTACAAGATACAAACACTAACACAATTGTAAGAAAGGTAAAGATAGATAGTGAGACATAAATTATTACAAAGATTAGGAACTAAAGAGTAAATTAAACTCAAAAATCCCTAATGAATGTAACAACAACACCGCACTCTTACGGTGGGAATCAACTCACCTCAAGATCCACCGTTTCCAAGCAAAGAATAATATTGGCTTTTCCAAGCCCTAAACTACAATGGCTAATCCAAGCACTAACTAAGAACTACACTAAGGTGGTCTAATCTCAAGAGACAGGATTTTCAATGTCTCATATTTTTATCATTCAACAACCAACAAGAGAAGACCTAAAATGTCATATTTATAGAGTATTACAAAAGGAGACAAAATGACTACACTACCCTTAATGATAGGGGCGGCCATGGAGTGCATTTTGGGCAAAGTGAAGTGACCAAAATGTCCTCAATGAAGATGAATCTAAAACTATGAGCCATAAAGGGTCCAAACCCATGAGTCCTCACGTCTTCAATCCTCCAAGCAACCTTTCACTCTCGGCCTTGATATATGGTATGCTCAATATTAGGCTCAAAATGGGTCCTACATACATGTTCCCGTATCCTCGAGGTGACCAAGTCTTGAGACTCTATGTGTTGGCCTCCAAAGATGTCATCAAAATATAAGATGGTCTTTTGTCCCGTATCATTCTCCCCTTCTTAAAAAGGATTCGACCTCGAATCCAAACCTTGCAAAACCAAAGAGATGACCAATAAATACAAACTCGTCATGGAATAGGGGTTAGGTTTAGCACAACAAATCATCTCAACATGCCAAGGTTGCATATATTTGCAATATAACCAAGGATCCTTTGAATGAAATATTAAAAACTCAATGAAAGATGTACGAAGGATTTGGTTATGGGATTCACCAAGAGTGACACTTTGCTTGTCATGTGGACAAAGCAACAAGTTGGGTGCACCAACATCACCATTTCTACATTTGGCACCGGGGTCAAACGGAAAGAGTGCCCATAGACACGGGTCTAGACAACACTCCCCTTTCCCATGGTCTCCATCCAAACTAAATGACATACTCTCTATAATAGCATATATATCATCCAAACCAAATAAAGAGTAGAGGAAGGTATCACTCAATTCGACTTCTACTAAGTTTCCCTCATGTGTGTACTCAATAATAGTTTCTCAATCATCACCATGAGTACTCTCAACAATAAAATCACACAAAGTAGAAGGAGAAGTAGTTTCCAAGACCACACATTCCTTGCCCTTAAGAGTACTCTCATCTTTTAAGAAGAGATTTCCATCTTTAGGAGGAATGTTGTCACACCATAGTAGGTTAGAATATAGGCTATAGCTTCCAAGGCAAGCTATACCATCATTTTCACCACTAGGCCTATTAGGAGTGTTTATATCATCTTCAAATAAGACATTATACCTAAAGAGAGCATGATCTATTTCATGGGCAGATTCAGAACAAACACGTTCATCTCTCTCTAAAAGATCAATATCGAGTTTCAAAGAAATTTCAAGTACAAGATTATCCCAAGAATAGCTCTTGGGTTCACTCTCATTTTGTTGACCAATATTTTCAAATACTTCGCTCACTTGATTTCTGTTAAGCACATCACATATAACCTCAAGTGGAGGGTAAGCTTCACACATAAGTTGATCAACACCAATTACACAAGACGATGTACTTTCATTCAACATATTGGCTTCAACACTAGGTGGACATAAATTGCTCTTACAAGAAAAGTCAATTTCGTCATCAATAGGATTAACTAGTGTACTCACAACATGTACATCATCAACAAAAGGCAAAGAATCATTACACTCACAAGTACGTAAGCTATAACTCATACTCAATGGGATACTAGCCACGTAATTATCATTCACACGCACCAAAGTGTAAAAGTTAGCTATTTTACCTTGAAGATCTTGAGTAGATTCCTCTTTTCCATGGTGTGAAGGTCTTCCACAAGCTTGGGAAGCAACTTCACTTTATTCTTGTTCTCTTTCTCTAGACATGTTGGTACCTACACAAATGTCCTTAGAAATAGAAGGACAAATATCGTTGACACAATTTGGTGGCAATCCCCTCACTTTGCTCCACACAACCTCACTTTTTTCCACTCTCGGATTACCACCTTGCACACCCTTACTCCTCTCAAACTTTTGTCTCACTTCATCATTCGGATTAGAGTTGGTGAGTACTTCTCTTTGCTACCCGGGCAGAATGTACGTCATGAGGCGATTACCCCATCGGTCTCTTATAATATTAGGTCAATTTTGTACATTTGGAACTTTATGTTATGCAAACCAATCGGCACCCAAGCTCACATAACCGTAGGTTAAGGTAAAAATATCGCACCACACCTCCTCATAGTAATCAAATTAGGAGAAGACAGCTCTCACCCTCTCGGTAACCTTAAACCCGTCCAAGAAGTATGTAATAAGTAAAGGCTCTTGAAACAATCCTAAGTAGTCAACCATGGATGGAAGGATGTAGTTTTTATAGTACCTATCATTTAACACAAAGAGGCATCTCGATATCCCATAAATGGTCACCTTTATGGAGTGTACACTCCTTCTCGAATAACCATTGTAAGGCACATGATTACCCATCAGTTTGGGAGATGCATATCCTCTCCTTCTCGTGGGACAACCTCTACTATAGCTAGGATAACCATTCACACCATGTCGATCTTGATAAGAAGTACTACAAGGTGAAGAAAATAAATTTTCACACTCCTCACGTGTACTCTCATTATAGCTATCATAAGCTTTATGAATGAAAGGGTTATACCTAACACCAAATCTAGGTTTGGAGTGGGAAGTGTAAGACTCCTCACATGCCCCAATGTCATCATAAGAACCATCATGAGGTCCTACATCATCTCTAAATTCACCATAAGCACTAGGTACTTCATTCCCCTTATTTGCTCCCCTAAAATCGTGTCCCTCGAATCTGCCCAAGTTTTGATCATGGCTATTTTCATAGCCTCCGCAATCTCCCTCAACTTCGTAGCTACAAAATCTCTCACTACAATCATAGTCTCCCATGATGTAGTCACAATAATCCTCAACTATTGAAGACATGTTCCCCTTATATCACCTTTGAACCTACACAATAAATAAACAAGATTAGTAGTAAAAGCTCCTCACCAACACTCGTATACACTCACCTTTGTGATTCTCACAATTGGAGAAGCGAATATTGAAAGTTGTTTATACTCCGGTAGTCAATAGGATGTCAATTCTACTTGGCAGACGAAATGGATTCTTGTTTGATCGACTCAAGACACAAAAAAAAATTACTTACGAACTTAAAAAAAAGTTACTACGAGTTAAAAATGAGAAAAGCATAAAAATAACGTTAACACAAAGAACGTACTCAAAAACTAATTTACAACTTAGTAGGTTTTTACTAGTTGCCAATTAGTATAAGAGTCAACAAAGTTGAAACCAATGGAACAAAGAAAAGAAACTAGAAATTCCACTTCTTGAGCTTATAATAATGTGGTACTCGACTATTGGTCATTGGAATGTTGTTGAAGTTGAAATTTTTTTTTGTTTCAAGAATTTAGTTGTTTACTTTTACATTTGGAAGAGAAGTTTCAGCTAAGGTATAGGCAAACAAGGTCTAAGAATCCTTTTTCAAGATTCAAAAAGTCTTTCAACTAGTTGCACAAATTTGGCAAGATAACCTTTTTGGATGTCTTGTCCCCTTTTCCCTTTTGGACAACCTAGAAAAGTGGTCTCACTCTTTTGTAGTAACTAGACTTTGGGGATGTCTTTTGTTCTTTTACCACTTTGGTGATATCTTGAAGATATTTCCAAGACAAACAAAAGTCTCACTCTTCTTTTCTTGTTTCAATATCAAGCAATACCCTTTTGAAAATACTTTTTCAACATAACTCAAGAACAACAACAACAAGCCGTCTAACAACTATCACAACACAACTCGAAACTTAGCTCAAGAACTTGGATTAAGACTCAAGGAGTGTTAGAGAGAAAGAAAACCAACACAAGAAACAACTAAGACAAGCAAAACACACCTATATCTAGACACAAATCTCATCCAAAACAACGACAACAATACAATTTCGGCCAAGACACAAAAATGGACAGATTTGCTTCTTTTTGATTTTGTAGTTTTATAACACCTTTTTTTTATTTCCAAGTTTACGAGCCCAAGATTTATCTTGTGGGAACAAGATCAAGCCATGCTATGATACCAAATGATACGAGAAAGACCATGGAAGGCATAAAAACTACACAAAACAGTCCATACATTGAGAGCAACTCGAGGAACCCTTTGAGTGCTAGTTTCGGCCAATACCAACAATACAAGTATCACAAGTTTACAAGGCGTTATAACACCAAAACAACAAAAATACAACAAGAACAATATGAACACAATGCATACAAGATTCGAATTCAACAAGAACAAATGATTACAAGATACAAACACTAACACAATTGCAAGAAAGGTAAAGATAGATAATGAGACATAGATTATTACAAAGATTAGGAACTAAAGAGTATATTAAACTCAAAACCCCCTAATGAATGTAACAACAACAACACACTCTTACGGTGACAGCCAAGAGAATCAACTCACCTCAATATCCACCGTTTTCAAGCAAAGAATAATATTGGTTTTTCCAAGCCCTAAACTACAATGGCTAATCCAAGTCCTAATTAAGAACTACACTAAGGTGGTCTACTCTCAAAAGAGAGGATTTTCAATGTCTCATATTTTCATCATTCAACAACCAACAAGAGAAGACCTAAAATGTCATATTTATAGTGTATTAAAAAAGAAGACAAAATAACTACACTACCCTTAATGATAGGGGCGGCCATGGAGTGCATTTTGGGCAAAGTGAAGTAACCAAAATGTCCTCAATGAAGATGACTCTAAAACCATGAGCCATTAAGGGTCCAAAGCCATGACTCCTCACGTCTTCAATGCTCCAAGCAATCTTCCACTCTCGGCCTTGATGTATGGGATACTCAATGGTATGCTTAAAATGGGTCCTCCATGTATGTTCTCGTATCCTTGAGGTGACCAAGTCTTAAGCCTCTATGTGTTGGCCTCTAAAGATGTCATCAAAAGATAGGATGATCATTTGTCCCGTATCAATTTTCTAAAAATTCTTGCAGGATAAAGATTGCATGAGAAACAAGAAATAAAGAAGATATAAGACAAAAAATGAAGATTCATCCACTACAAATTCATCAAAGACTACACAAAAATAAGAAAGATAAAATCATGAATATTTTTATCAAGGTCTTAGAATTTCTCATCAAAACTTTATGATATTTGTTATGTCAGAATACCATCAAGATTTCATGATAAATTATCATCTCAATTTCTCATCAAGATATCATGATATATTGAAAATGTTTTGTAATTCTCATCAAGGTTCAAAGTAGAAATTTATCTATAAATAGGCATTTATTGTAGAGGAAGATCATCTATTTTACCATTTATTTAATATTCTAATTCTCTTTCTAGTTTTTCTAAGGAAAAAGAAATAGTTGATCTTGGTCTCTTTCTCTAACCATTTTCTTATAGTAAAAATACTTTTTGTTTTAGTCTTAGTTTTTCTTACTCTATAATAGAGTAATCTCTTTTTGTTAGGATAGTTGATGAAGCTAGATATATATTTTTACAATACTATCTAAGTCTCAACATATCTAGGAGTGAAGATTTTCACTTATATTTGTGTTGGAATAATAGTTTCAATTAATCGTTATTATCATCTTCATATATTTTATCTTTACGTTATCTTTATATTAGTTTTATAATTTCCACGAAGAAAAATTAATATATGATATTTAACGAATAAAATAGTGGAGTGAAAGTAAGCTTTAGTTATCTATTATTCCAAAATCTTTGAACTTGTTTCCTTAAATTCTAATCCTCACAAAGGAATTAATTCAAACAAGTTTATTGATTAAAGAGGCCTCTGTCTTTTTTCTTTCAGTCCTAATTCTCACAGAGAGATTGACTCAAATAAGTTTATTGATTTAAGAACTAATCGAAAGAGATCTTTTATCCTTTTTAGCACAATGCAGGTAAGAGAATATTAATTTAATAGTTACTAGAATTAAATTAGTTAATTGACATAACCTCACGGAGTGATAATTAATTAATTACTTTTAGTAACGAAATATAATTGTATTAGCAATGAACAATTATCCTTTAGAAAAAAAATTAACTTGGAGACATACATTTTATTGTAAAAAAATATTATCAAGTGAATTCAGTAATTCCCAACTCTTTTGTTTATTATTAATCTTTCAAGAAGTGATTTGCTCTAGTTTTGAGTAACCTAAAATTCAACTTCACCTTTCATCAATTTGGTTCTCTCAAATAGTAGTCAAGATATTACAAATCTAGCATAGATCTTTCAATTTCTGTGGGACGATATCATAAACTATATTAGAATTTGATGGAGTACAAGCAACAAAATCCTATATATATTGGCCTCGTCAATTGAGCGTTATCAATCCACCTCAGCATGAGTGACACGTTTCAAACAATTAAATATCACCATATCAGCTTCCATTTAGTTGGTTAAAAAAAATTTGTCCTTATCACATGTTATTCATCTCAGCATAAATGACATATCCCAACAAATTAAATATCGACATTTCAACTTCAATATGGTTGAATGAAAAGAATTTATTCTCGTCATGATTCTTCTATTCTAGCATAAGTGACATGATTTACCAATCAAACGTCATCATGTAAACTTTAATTTGATTGATCAAAAATAATTTGTCCTTGTCACAACTCTTTTCATCCCAGCACAAGTGACACCTTTCAATCAATCAAATATCATCATATAACCTTAAATTTGATTTGCTGAAAATAGTCTGTCTTCGTTGCAACATATTCATCCCAATATAAGTGACATGTTTTACTCAATCAAATATCATAGTGTCAACAATTTGATTATCCCCCCCCCCCCCCCCCGCCCCAAAAGAAAAAAATTTAACCTCATCATAATTCTTTCATCCCAACACAAATGATATGTTCTGACTAATCAAACAGCGGTATGTCAACTTTAATCAAGACGAAAAGAGTTTGTCATCATCATAACTATTATATACTAGATATCAAAAGACCTGTGCTAATACGAGTCCAATATATGTTATTTTTTTATCTCAATTTATGTGACATAAATATAATTTAGACAATCAATCATATTTTTAATATATTTTTAGATATTTTAAGATGTTAACTATTGTAATTTATAAGACTGTTAATGTAATTTTAAATAATATATGTTACTCTCCTTGTCCAAACTTTTGTGGCATTGATAATCAATTATATTTTTAAAATTAAATTAAATTTATAATTATTATGATTTATAATTTTTTTCTTCTATTTCAATTTAAGTGGGCACTGATAAAATTTCGAGAGTCAGACAGACATTTTATATCTTTAAATTTTTTTAAGTTGTTAATAACTTAAAAAGTCTTAAAATATATTAAAAATATAATTAATTATCTAATTTTATTTATGTCACATAAATTAAGACAAAAAAATATATAGCCGGCACGGGCCTTCGATACCTAGTATAGTAGTAATTGTCACAAGTTACAAGAGTCCAAGTCTATACTACTTGTTTATTGAATAAGATTACAAATTCCTAACTAACTATTCTCTCCATTGCAATTATACTACACTTATGTTCTATCTACATTTCGTTTTTTATAGTCAAAGAATGTAAGTTCTGACCAATATTTTAAGGAGTATTTCTTAATTATATTAAAAAAATTGTAATTTATAGAATTATATAGAGAGAGAGAGAGAGATTTTGAACTTCTAAATTTTAATTTTAAAATATCGAGTAGATTTAGTCTAATTAAATTTTAAAAATTAGTTAAACTGATTCTCGAAAAACGAAATGTGCATATAAAAAGGAATGAAGAAAATATTATGCATTTGTAGATATTTATGTAAAAGTGTCAAATGGGCCGGTTTGACCCCGCCCAAACCGGCCCGACCAGGCCCACTTAAACGGTCCGGCCCGATCAGCACCCGAACTGGGCCTATTTTTTTTTGGGCCCAATTAACCCGGTCCAGGCCTGCCGGTTAATCGGCCCGGCCCGATTACAATTTTTTTTTAAATGAGAATTTGACTGTTGGGCCAAAAGTAGTCGTTGGGCCCAATGGCTATATGGCCGTTTGGACCCAAAAACGACTATTTTAGCCCTTTATATTAAAAAAAAATTAAATTTTTTTTTAAAATCCAAAAAAAATCTTATAAATACCTCACACTTTCAAATCATATTTCACACAATTTTCATTCTCTCTCAAATATTCTATATATCTCCTAAAGTGCTCAATTTTATTTTTTAATTTTGCGATTACAAAGTACGAGTGAAAGTTTCTAAGGTCGCAACTTTCGGATACTTTCAAAATTTGGTATTGTCGTTCCATCTCTTACTTTAAATTTTTAATCAATGTATTAATTGTTGAATATTTAATTTTATTATATTTGTGTATTTTTTTAGTTTGATTTATATTATGGATTAAGAAACCTCGCTAGTAAAAGTGTCAAAAAAATTTGTCCCAAAAGTGGTAGTGGTAATAAAAAGCGAATTACTGGCAGTAGAGGTAGTTCAAGTAGTAGATATACCTGTGTGCCTCTAGTACCGCTTAGTCAACCTTTTGAGGAAGAAGTAGGTGTAGGTGCTCACGATATGGATTATATAGAAGTTCAGGAAAATTATGGTATAGAAGAAGAAAATGAAGTAGATGCGGTTGATTTAGATGAAGATAATAAAAATATTGGTGAGACATCCGCAATAGGAAATGCTAATGTTAGATCTGAATCGGTTAATCGTCCTCTCCGTCCTCCTCGTACACCAAGAGCTCGTAGAACAACTAGTATTGCATGATAACTTTTTACACATATAGGATATACTGAGGTGCAATGTAATATTTATCAACATATATAAAGAGGAGGCAATCAAGGGGGTATGGGTACGTTAATGAGACATATAACTGATAATCACGAAAGAGAGTTATTTATTACATGAGTTGGTGAGGATGTTGGTGGGCCAACACAAACTAGAATGGACCCAGCAATCGGTCAGGTAATTAAGAAGTATAATAAATTGAGGGACCGGGAAAAAATAGCAAAAATGGTAGCTGTGGGTTGTTTGCCTTTCAGTTTTCCTTCTTCGGATGTTTTTATTCATTATATTCAAACAATTTATAATCATATATTTAATGGTATTCCTAGAAGTACTTGTCGGGCCAATATTTTTAAACTTCATTCACAATATGTTTTTTATTTATCTACATTGTTAAAAAATATTCAATGTAGAATGACTCTAACTTCGGATCTTGATCGTGTTGTTAATAAAAATGATCATCTAACTATTACTTGTCACTGGATAGATAGTAATTATGTTATGCAAAAACGTATTCTTGCTTTTTTGTATGATGAAGATCGTAGATATACTGGAGAATTTATTACTGGTTTGATTAGTAAGGTTGCAGAATTTTATGGTATTGAAAAAAAAGTCTTATGTATTGCTTTTGATAATGCTTCTAACAACAAGACTGCTATTACAAAGTTGAAAGCTAAGCTCTCTCCATCGTTACCTGAAATATTTCATGTTAAGTGTGCTTGTCATATATATAATTTAATTGTACGAGAAGGTCTTGAATTTTTTGAGCTTTATATTGAAAAAATTCGGCTTGTTGTTGGCTTTATTCAAGGACATAATCGAAGAAAAAGAATTAAAGAATTTAAAGTTAAATGTCAAGAAAATGAACTTAGACCGATATTGATGCCTGAAGAATGTGATACTGGATGGAACTGTTCCTATTTAGAGTCATGTTCTCAGTAAGCTGTAATTGTTCCATGTCACGTCTAATTCCCTCTCTCCAGTATTTCTTCGACCTACCCTACCCGCCTGAAACCATTCAAAGCTAGTCTCCCACACCTACGAACTAGAACATCCGTGCCCCTCCTCATCACATGCCTGAACTATCTCAACCTAACTTTTTGCATCTTGCCCTCCACCGAAGTCACTCACACCTTCTCCCGGATAGTCTCATTCCTAACCCTATCACCCCTAGTAAGCCCACACATCCAACACAACATTCCGCATTTTTGCCACCTTCAATTTTTAAATATTGAAGTTCTTGACTGACCAACACTCTATTTCATACAACATGACCAAACGAACTGCCACTAATTAAATTACACTAAATATTTTTTTGTTGTCATTTTCAACGGTGTTCTTTTTTTCTTTAAAAAGTACTAGTATAGAATTTTTTTTCATACAAAAAGGTTTTGGTTGGTTTCTTAAGGTCAAAATCACTTAAAGAAACTTCCGTTTATCTAAATCGCTATTCTCTCTGTACAATAATATTCGTATGTATTACTTAGAATACATGTCCAACAAAGTACTTATATAATTTGTAAAATCAATCAATAATTTTTCAATTTTTTTCCATTTTACTCTTTATTATTAATTGTAGTTATTACCCAATATATTTTTTAAAGCATTGAGTTAATTATATTCAATAATGGTATAATAAAATTATCTATATTATTTATTGTTTCTTCACTTGTGTGTCAAATCAATGGTTGAATAGAGGAATTACTTTCTCTCTTTAAAAAAGTTGATCCTTTATCTAAAAATATTTATTTCAATTTAATTGTTCTTCTTTTAGAAATCAAGAAAATCTTATTATGTTGTTCGAATATTATCTCTATCATTAATGACCACACAAAAGTGTGTATAATTAATTTATATTTTTAAAGCATAATAAATAAGATTAGTTTGATAAATAAATTTGTAATAAATATTTTTTAAGGGGAGTGTCAAACCAACAAAAATCAATTTGTTGATAAAGGATAAATTTGACCTCAAAGTATGACTAAAGGTATATTTAACTAATTTTTCAAAGTATAAGAGTAAATTTGACTCTTTTTTCTTAAATTTGTTATAAAACAATAAAGAACAAGAAGAAGAGTAGAGAAAATAGAGAGAGTAATTCTTATTTCTTCTTGAGGGATGAGAGATCATAAGATTGTCAATACAATGAACAAAACTCCTCTATTTATAGAGAAAATTTACTCCTAGTCTGAGTAAAAGACAGATGCTTCAAATCCTAATAGATATCAAAGTAGATCTTGATAGACATTCACTATAATGTAAATACATTTATAACACTCCCCTTGAATGTCTAATTGGTAGATAATGAGCCTCGTTAAAACCTTACAAGAAAAAAATCCAGTAGGAAAAAAATCTAGTGAAGGAAAAAGAGTACACATCTCTAATAATACCCATTTCGGTTGCCTCATTAAAAAACTTACAAGGAAAACCCAGTGGACAAAACCTCGTAAGGGAAAAAGAGTACAATGTGTATTAACCCCCTAATGAGAACATCCTTGAATATTTGCATCCCGGTTTTGTGCACCATCTTCTTAAAAGTTGTAATTGGAGAAGACTTGGTGAATAAATCAGTCACATTGTCAGTTGAACGAATCTGTTGCACGTTAATATCATCATTCTTTTGTAGCTCATGTATGTAGAAAAGCTTTGGCAAAATGTGCTTCGTTCTATCTCCATTTATGAATCCTCTCTAAAGATGTGCTATGTATGCTGAATTATCTCTGTATAAAATTGTGGGTAGATTGTCATATTTCACACCATATTTTTCTCGAATGAGATGTATCATGGACCTCAACCATACGCATTCTCGGCTTGCTTCATGAATAGCTATTATCTCAGCATGATTTGATGAAGTGGCTACAATAGACTGCTTTGTATATTTTCAAGATATGGCAGTATCCCCACATGTGAACACATTGTATGTTTGAGACCGAGATTTATGTGGGTTAAACAAGTACCCAACATCAGCATGACCAGTAAGATCGGGACTGCAATCTTTAGAATAAAATAAACTCATGTATCTTATCCCATTTCGATGTCTCCTAGTAGGAGTAGAAATATACCTTGCTAACAAATTGAGCGAAAGGCTATGTTGGGTCTTGTAGTTTTTTACAAGATACATGAGTGCACCAATTGTACTAAGATATGGTACTTCATAACCAATCCAATTTGGTATATTTCTCATTTCAGCAAATAATCTTATTGCTTTTGAAAACTCTCCAAGAGTTTCAATAATTTTCAAGCTATAAGCTTATACAATATAAGGATTATAAATAAGTTTTCCAGAAACTTTTATATGCTTCAAGCATTTTGAATCCTTAAAAGCTTTTCACATAAGTTTTGTCAAGTGACAATATTCAACATTTCAAAAGTGACATCTTCAAATATCTGGACTGCAAATCAAATAAGTTAAATACTTACCAAGATGCATCCTTTCATGTCACTTGATAAATATCTTTACGTCAATTAACGTAGAATTAAGATCCTCGTAATCTTTCACAATATTGCGCCAATATTGTGTCAAAGATATTGATGATATATCATTTAGTATCGGTTCACAATGCGACATAACATTTTGAGATCTCATCACTTCATTATTTTCAGGTGCATGAACCTCTCATAAGGTTTCATGAAGTGGTATGTCGTAGGCTCTTCAAGAGCTCATTGCCTTCTTATTATGATTATTTGCTCCTTATCATTTTCAAGGATTATTTTATTTGGAACCGATTAGTCTATCACGTTTCACGCATGCATAGACGTCCTTTAGGAACACAAAATAAGAGCACTTGCGCTTAATATGAGATGCTTTCAGCATTTTACTTGAATTATCTTTTGGATGAGGATATGGAGATAATTCCTAACATACTTCATAGCGCTTATAATTTTCCTCTTATGTTAGGAAAACTAACATACATCCTCTACTTCTTTGAGTAATCCATCTTTGTGCATTATGGTATATTCATTAATCGTATACCGCACATCAAAATTATTAGATGAAATAATTGGTTTCCGACCTTGAACCAATTGAGAGGGAAGAAATAATCATAATTTATTGGTCTAATGCATACAAATGCTATTGCAATATATCATATTTTGGACCAATACATGAAGTTTTATTCTCATTAATAATGGTTTAGCTATTTATCGAAAGCATTTAATGCCAAACCATCATCATCAAGATAACTTTCTTGATTGCATAATCTGAAAATTATATTCTTAACTCAATTTTATTGTGCAAACAACTTTATGAATATCAAACTGCAGGTTGACAATGAATGTACATGTGATCATCTTATTGATGCATCTTTTCAACATATCACATGATAGATGAACGGGCACATATTCACTTTTCATATTTTTCAGATTTAAGGAATTCAATCCCAACATTAGTTGGTCCAACCAACTTATCATGAGAACAAGCGACATAAACAATTCTCGAAGAACCTTCTAGTTATTCAATACATGTCTAATATTCAATATGCACATCTTCGAGATGTCACAATCGTTCATATCAATTTATGAACTTTTATTCTAGTAAACTCCAAGTTTACCATGACATGTACTTTTTTCTTTAGTAAATTTCAGATTTACTATTACATGAATAAATTTTAGATTTACTACTTTAGAAGTAGATTTCGAAATAACTCTTCTTAGTTATTCTGCCTCATTCGGAGGTGAGTTGTGATACCATCACAATCAAGTGCACGTTTGCATTAATAAGCTTCTCATTCCCTAAGAATGAAATATAATCATGCCTTAAGCGTATTGTCATCTTTCAGACTTATCATATATTGCTACCACATTCACTTTTTGGAATGGAGCATATTCAATGGACAATTTTCATGACTTTTCATCAAAAACACATTATTTTGCCTTAGCCATTATAATATCATCAATATAGTGCATTGAGATTCAAACTCAACGTCTTACCGATATAAAGACGTCTTAGGCATAAATCAATGGGAGTTGAACCCAACATATTATCATCCCTTTTGATAATATTGTTCTTGAGGAATAAATTTAAAACATAAATGGTTCCAAACCAATAATTTTCCTCAAATCCAACAATAATTATATTATTAGTAGCAAAAGAATGATAACATAAAAAATTACTAACCTGATAATCCTTCATATTTATAATCTCACCTTATTTGGCAGAGTCTCATGTTGATAACGTATTATAAAACAATAAAGAACAAGAAGAAGAGTAGAGAGAATAGAGAGAGTAATTCTTAGTTCTTCTTGAGGGATGAGAGATCATAAGATTGTCAATACAATAAACAAAATCTCTCTATTTATAGGAGAAATTTACTCTTAGTCTGAGTAAAATACAGATGCTTCAAATCCTAATAGATATCAAAGTAGATCTTGATAGACATTTACTATAATGTAAATACATTTATAACAAAATTTATTATATTCAAAGGGTGACATAATAAAATTACCTCTATCATTTGTTATTTTTTAACATATGTGTCAACAACAACATACTCACTATTTTTTTTAACATGTATGTCAAGTATAGTAAATAAGTATGGTCGGATGGAGTGAGAAAAATTTATTCATTAACCAATGTTTTTCTAAGCCATTTAATTTATTATATTAAACAGGCAAAATGCATTGGGTTATGAATAATATTTATTTTCTTCGTCTATTAAAAGTTATGTTTATTGACTTGACATACAAGTTAAGAAACAACAATGCTAAGAATAAAATAGATAAATTATTTATTTATTTTTAAATTAGATAAATATTATTGGACATATATTGTTGAAATAATTGATAAATATTATTGGAAGAAGGATGTAATACCAAGATAGAATTTTTCAGATTGAATTTTTAATATTTAGTAATATCAGGTATAATTATTAATATTTATCTATTTCATTCTTAATTACTAATTACATTCATTACTCAATATATTTTTTTATATTAAATTAATTATATTTAAATGGTGATTTATTCTTTAATATGTGTTTAAGTCGTGGACAAGTATTTCTTAAAAAAAAAAAAAAAAAAGTGTAAAGTCAACGAGCTAAGTAAAATGGAATAGAAGGTATATTTACTTAAACGACCCTTGATAATATGACATGCAAGTTCGTACCCTAAGGACCTTTTGGTAATTCCATCTATCGTCATTTCTGTCCTCTCTTTTGTATGTACTACTATACAAATTTTGCAGAGAAACCCTAGTGAAAAACGCAATACCAAAATCGGAGAAAAATGGCTTCCACCACCACCGCTACCGAAACAACAACCAAGAAAAACCCTAAGAAAACCAATCTCTTGGACCATCACTCCATCAAGAACCTTCTTGATGAATCTGTCAACGAGGTACCCTACCTTTTTTGTTCTATTTTGCGTTACATTTTGATTGAATTTTACTCAATTTCTTACCCTAGATTTGAATTGAATGTAAGTTATTTTTGTGTGTTGATATTTTTTTTTCCTTAAAATATTTATATTTCAATTGAATTTAAGTTAATTTTTTTTTTGTTTTTAAAAAATAGATTTAAATTGAATTTTTGGTCGATTTTTTTTATTTGCTATTTTAAAGAAAAAAAAACACTTAGATTTGAATTGAATTTAAGTATGATTTTTAGTGTTGATTTTTTTAGGATTTGAATTGAATTGAATTTAAGTTAATTTCTTGTGTTTGTTTTTTTTTTTTGGTTGATTATATGGTTGTTTGTAGATTGTGAAAAGCAAAGGGTATCCGGAAGATGTGAGATTGAGTAACGTAAGGTTGTTGATTGGATCAATTATCATCGCTATTGCTCTTGTTGCTCAGTTCTACAAGAAGGAGTTTCCTGCTAATCGCGATTTTCTCATTGGCTGCATTGTGTTATATCCTTTCTAAATTTTCATTTTTATGTGATTTTATTGGTATGATTGCTGCGTATCACAACGAAACCGGAGGATATATGGATTTACAGAAATTGGGATTGAGGCATAGTTATGCTTTCTTTGATTGATGAGTAAGGTTTTTATCACTGATGACAAGTTGAAAAGAAAAAGAACAATTTAATATCTGGAGTTACTTGTAAAGTTGCTGTCATGTTACCGGGAGGTCTTGGATCCAAGCCGTGGAAACACAACCTCTTGCAGCAATGCAGGGTAAGGTTGCATACGATAGATCCTTACGGTCCGACCCTTCCTCGGACCCCGTACATAGCGGGAGCTTTAGTACACCAGGCTGCGCTTTTAATTATCTGATTTAACAACTGTTTTGTTTTACATTGTTTATCACCTGTGCTGTTGGAACTGTTCCATTCATAGTAAATGCTGTTTGGTGTTATAATGAGAAAATTAATTTTCTTACTAATGCTCCCTTATTTCTCCAGTGAAAATGATGATTGTAACTTGGTTATTCAGTAATTGCCTTTTTATTTATATAATTAAATCCCACTTGTAAGATCAAACCAGGTGTGTTGTATTTATATAATTAAAAAAAAATCCCGAATCTAGATTAACAAGTCCTTTAGCATTCTTATGATTAGTCACAATTTAATAGCCATGATTAGAGGGTTGAATTTTGGATGTGAATACTCATATTTGGTCCTGTATGACTCTATAGTTGAGAAAAATTGCAAGTGATAAATTTTGAAAACCACTGGTTTATTGGTTTTGTAGTATTTGATGTATGATGGTTGCAAAAGGTTAAGCCTTTGCAATTTTTGTACATATTGGGAGTTTGATTTACAGATGTTTTACAGCGGTTAGAGATTTAATATTTTTACTATGTGAAATTTTTCTCCAACTTTGTTGTTTCCTTGACTATGGCACGTATATCTTGTTCAACGGGATACTACAGTTGATTGTCCACACAAAGGAAAAGAACGCGATTTTGTTCACCTATCCTCCAGAAGTAAGTTATCCATCAACATGCTTTTTTTCTGCAACAATATGCTTGTGAAATTCAACATGCTTGCTAATTTTTTAAAACAATGGATTAGTTATTATCATGAAACTTGATCATCAACGTAAGAGTAATCAACTTCATCAAAATATTGGATGGGCATTTGCTGTAAGTGACTTTTTGATTAGATTTAGAACAATGACTTATCTATGACGTCTCCAACATATTCACTATAAAAAATATGTTTCTTGTAAGAAGGTGGCTTTTTGTGGTGGAATTCTAGACTCAACAACTAGTGACGAGAGCGCCGAATAGCACACACATGAAAAGGGGTGGATGTAAACCCAATTTGACCCATCAGATACCCATTTTCTGCAGATATAATTGACATGATCCATATTTGACTCGTTTTAAATAAATCAATTATCCAACTCATTTTTAGCTGGTGGGTTGTGGGTACTTGATTATGATATCCATTTCTTCAAGCACTAATTAGAAATCTGATGAAGGGAGTGCCGTCTTATGGCTAGTGTAACTTACCAGAAGGAAAAATGGATAAAAGACCTAAAAGTAGTTACCTCAGTTGAAGGACTATATGATTAATGTTGTTAAGAGAAAATTTTTGTCTTTGTTCTTTTGGGTTAAATGGCCTTTCATTGTAGTTTCTTCTGTGGAGAAGAGGTTATGTGAAGGTTTTGTTAGAGGAAACTTGCGATTTTGTTGGTAAGAATAGTAATCTTTACTCATACTTATCAAAATTCAAAAAGTGGGTGCTGATGATAACTTTGTAAAATTTTTGAGGATGATAACTTTCTAAATTTTGTGAAGAACTCAGAATATAAAGGGGGTTTATGATGTTCTTTTTGTTGAGAAGGTAACAGTAAGGTGGGTGGGGTGGGGTATGATGTTTGAAGCAATTGATACTACATTTACTCAGAGACCAACCAAGAAGGGACGGCTGAGCTACTCTTTTGTTCTTTTACCCTAGAAAAGGATTGAATTGCAGAGTCATTACTCCTATCTAGTTCCACTGCTTAGTTGTTTACAGATTATAGTGAACCTAAATAAAAGTATCTGTCGTTGGTGTTGTAAATTCTCTGATAGTCACGCTCTATCCATTCTTCTTTACATCCATTATTTGTGCATATAGGTTGCCTTTAAAAGTAAGACCTGGATTGAAGGATCTCCATATTAAAGTCTTTTAGTAACTGATCTACAGTCCTTTTTACATTTTGGATTGAAGGATCTCCATATTAAAGTCTTTTAGTAACTGATCTACAGTCCTTTTTACATTTTTTCTCTCGTTTTCTCTACTTTTATGGAGTAAGAACAGTAATAAAGGGTTGATATTTAGGCAACAAATGATCATACGAAATATAATTGCCCACCCCGTAGACAGTATCCTGATGAAGGTTGAAAGAAACAAATCCTTCATCCAACGTTCTATATCAGTTAATTGGGGCACAAAGATGGAATGAATTGATCTAGAGCTGCTTTTAGCCACTGTCTTAATACCCACATCAAAGTGGTTGGCCTGGTTAAATTGGGACCACATTCTTTGGCTCGGCTTTAAATTGGTTAAAGTTGAACGCAGTTACACACAGAATTGCGCAAGGACCTGTGGAAACTGGTGATGGACTATCTGATGTAGGACTATATTCCTTAATGCTTTTACTTTTCATGTTGATATGTGTTCCCTGAGCCGAGAGTCTTCCGGAAACGACCTCTCTACCTCCACGAGGTAGGGGTGGGCATGGTATGGTATATACCGAATACCATACTGAAATCGAAATTTTTTATACCGCGGTATGGATGTTATGGTATTTGGTAGGAGTTTTAAATTATTATGGTATTTGGTATTTATGCAATAAATACCGACATACTGTATACCGCACCGAAGTTTTTTAATAATATATAAAACTCATATATATTATATTTAAGATTATTAAATATATTTATATATCATCCATTAGCCAATTGAACATAAAAGTAACTTTTATTCAGAAATAAATTTTTTGAGAAGCTTATTATTTAGGAGTACTATGTTTAAGTTTAGGTAATGTTGTTCAGAGTTTGCATCTTGGATTGCTCAATCATTATTGAAATGTTCTTTTTGTGTTATTAATTAACAAATAATAGTTGTTAGTCTGATATGTTTGAGACGTTTTTAAAGTTTAAAGTTATAGTTTTTAATTTGAATATATGTAAGTCGAAATCAAATAAAGTATGGTTACCGAATTACCATACCGTAAAATACCAAAACCGAACTTAAAAATACCGAACCATACCGAACTAATTTGGTATGGTAATGGTCTTGTTCTTTTAAATACCGAAAACAGAAGTTACCGTACCGAAGTTTAAAATACCGTACCGTACCATACCACGCCCACCCCTACACGAGGTAGGTAAGGACTGTGTACATCCTATCTTCCCTAGACCCCACCTGTGGAATCCCACTTGGCGTGTTGTGTATGAAGAAAAGTTTGGTTTTGCACATCTGAACAGTGCTCTGCTTCTCAGAAACATCTCAATGGTTCTAGATTGTCTCTCTGAGCAATCCTGCCCCCGATCTTCTTCTTTTTTCTTCCTCTGGTACCTGCCTTTTGATGTCACTTAATTCTTTTATTCTTGGTGCTTCCTCTAGTGCATTTCCCTTCTCTCTCCCTCTTTTTTTCCATTACTTTCGTCTTGTATTCTCTAGCTTCGATTTGGTTATGATTCACAATTAAGCAGAATAATAGGCTATGTTCTTATCTTCGGGGCAGATTAGAGCGGTTTGGTAGGTTTGAGGAGCAAAAGAGGTTAGAATGAGGAGAAATTAGAGGGCTGTCAGTGATTGTGTACTGAAGGTGCCTTAATGCATACATTCTTCCAATACAACCACGTTTCTGACTTGAATGACAGTCTCTATTTAGACATTCAACATCTATTCCTCTTCGTTTATCTTTGTCATCCTTGATGTTCAAAGTTTTAAGTGAAATACTGCCACTAGTGTTGGAGCTACCTTTTGTACTCAAGGGTGTGGCCTAGTGGTTCAATGAAGTTGGGTTGAGCACCATGAGGTCTCAAGTTCAATTCCCAACAGAGACAAACACTAGTTGAATTCTTCCCATGTGTTCTAGCCTTGGTGGACAGAGTTACTTGGTACCTGTTGCTGGTGGGAGGTAGCAGGTATCCCATGGAATTAGTCGAGGTCTACGCAAGCTGGCCCGGACACCACGGTTGAAAAAAAAAACCATTGGAGCTACTTTCTAGAATGCTTGTGGTACATTGTTGCTAGTTTGCAAATTTGAGCATGTGATTACTTCAGGGAAAGGTGACCAAAGAGGCGGGGGTGAGGAATGGACTTGGGATAAAAAGGACTATAAGTTTGCCTCTTTAGCGTTTTCTGGTAGCCAGACCCCACTATGTGGGAATATACTGGGTATGTTGTTGTCGTTGTTGTTGTTGTACTTCTTTCCTAGTGTCAGTTTCAGTCGATATAAAATGCACTATTTTCTAGTGTGGATCTTCATCTGTAGTTGTGTGCATGCAGACTTCATATTTGGTCTGCATCTTTTGTTCCTTTTCTTGGTCTTTATCTCTATTTGATGGATACCCGTCCTTTCTTGTTGTCTTTTACTTTTCTCTTTCCTGTTGGGGGAAGTCATCATTTTTTATTTCTATTGCGAACTCTTCTTCTCCTCTAGATTCTCATTTCTTTTGTTTTTTACCATCTCTTTTTGACATTTATGGACCATACGTGCTTCTTTCAAGTAAGTGGTACACACTAATGAGTTGCTAGAGGCTTAATGGCTTATATGGTTCCATGAAGAGAGCTTGAGGAGCGCCTGTTTATCATTTATTCTCTACTAGATTTGTTATGTTGCTTTTAGTGGTGAATTTGATGTTACTGCTATCGGAGTATGTCAATGCCTGCAGAATTCTTTCCAATATAGTTAGCTATCTTGTCGCTTACAAGATACTTTTAGCTATAGCGACTCATGTCTGCTGCAGTTTGTGGACTGCTGTACTCTTTGATCAACATTTATAGATCTTGCGACTGTTGTTACTCTTTACTCTAGCTGAATCTGGTGAAATCTGAAAGCCAGAGGCTTCTTCTCCCGGAGTCATCATGAATATCACCTGCATAGATTTTTGTTGAGCCTCGTCTTCTGGTGTCTGGAGGCGCTCTCAGCAATTTATGCTACAAATTATCTGGTGAACTCAACTATCCTATAAAAGTATCGTGAATCTTCTATCGATAGGAGGTGCAGTAGCCTAAATAACAATCTATTGCCTGGTTAAAACTTGTACTGAATTTGTTGCACTTTAGCAATTAATTTCTTATGACTGCTCATAAAGGAAATTCTGTTGATGTAACTATTAGTTGGATGAATTAGTTGCTCTAGGTTCACAGAGACTTAATGATCTAGGGATTGTTTGTGACAGGGATCTTTTAACAGCACTGGCTTAATCGTTTCTTCGAAGCTGCCTAGATTCTCTGATTTGTACACACTTACAATAGAAAGTGCTGATCCCAAGTCCATTTCCGCAAGGCCAAAAGTTGAATTTACCAAGAGTGTCACAAAATGGTCTCTTTCTCCCTCTCTTCCTTTTCAAAGAGAAAAAACAGTACAAGTGGCATTTCATAAACTGAATGACTTCATATGTTTATGCAGGTTTGCCAAAGATGGAGTTCTTGTGGAGGGGCTATTTTGGAAAGATGTTGAAGGCTTACTTAACGATTATGCAAAGGAACCTAAAAAGAGCAAATAAATGCAATTTCAAACATTTTGATAGGAATGTTGATGGCATGGATAGCCAATGAGATTTGAAAACATCAGTCACCGTCTTACTGGATTTATTATCATATTATATCATTATTGAAGCAAAAATTGATCCAATTTTCATTTTTGAACTATATTGATTGATCAAACTGCAACGTATTTAAGTCATGTTGGTTGTTAATATTTTAGAAAAGTAGAGCATTTTTGCAATGCGCAGCAGCTGCACTTGGTTTCGTACTTTCTGGCCTTTTTCTTTGTCAATTCATACAAAAATGAACTGAAGGCTTATAAATAAGTATATGTTTAGGGAGTTGTAATATTTTTGTATATGTTTTGGGAGTAGGGATTTTTTTTGTAATATCACAAACATGAGTTGTGTATTTGTGTAATTTTTAGTATAAATGTCGCATTGAAATTTACATCACAAACATAATTTACATAGTAGGGAGAATATATATATATATATATAGATATATAGATAGATAGATAGATAGATAGATATTAGATATCGAGGTTGTGTTAGCACGGGCTCAATATATATTATTTTTTAGTCTCAATTTATGTGACACAAATAAAAATTTGATAATTAATTATATTTTTCATATTTATTTAGATATTTTAAGTTGTTAGCTATTATAATTTATAACAATTTTTTAGCATTGTAATTTATTATTTTAAGTTGTTGGCCATTGTAATTTATGATACTCATGTTGTCCAAACTTTTATTGCATTCATAGTTAATTATATCTTTAAAATAATTTAAATTTTTAATTATTGTGTTTTATAATACCTTTTCTTCTATTTCAATTAAAGCGACACTGATATAATTTCGAGAGTCAATCAAATATCACAATTGAAGTGGCGAAGCAGATATGTTTTAAATGACTCATAATAACTTATTAGAAGTGATACAACAAAATTACTATAAAAAAATAGTTGTGAAAAAAATTTAAACGAATCTCATATAAGATATCAAGTTAATTTAAAACATCAATAGTTAATTTATTATTATTATTATTATTTATTTTATATTTTTTATGAAATATTTTTTTAAATACTTGGATGACTCATAATAATTAATTAGAGATGAAATAGTAAAATTACGGTTGAAATAACTGAACCAGACATGCCATAAATGTATATTTTATTTTTTATTAAATATTATTAATTTTTTAATACGAAAATGACATATAATAATTAATTAGAGAATAAATTATTAGAAGTGATATAACAAAATTACTATAAGAAATAGCCGTGGAAAAAATTTAAATGAGCCTCATATAAGATGCCAAGTTAATTTAAAACATCAATAGTTAGTTTATCATTTTTTATTTATTTTATATTTTTTATTAAATATTTTTTTTTTAATATTTAAATGACTTAGGATAATTAATTAGGGATAAAATAGAAAAATTACGGTTGAAGCAGACATGTCATAAATGTCTATTTTATATTTTTTTATTAAATATTATTAATGTTTTAATACTTAAATAATATATAATAATTAATTAAAAATAATATAATAAAATCACAGAAGAAGCAGTCATGACGACCTTCACCTGCTTCCTTCACTCTTCTCTCTCTATATATAGAGAGAGAGAGATGTCTTTATTTTTTTTCATCGTTTAAAAAGGAACGAATTGTTTTTACTTTGAACGAAGTTTAAAAAAATAAAGACAATTTTTGAATCTTATGGCCTTAAACATGTTGCGGTTATTCTTTTTTTACAAACTAAAAAAAATATGTCCTTTTTTTAAGCGGAGTGAGTGTATATATAGATGTATATATTTGCAGTTTAATATCTTTTGGAATATATTTTCTTAAACTATTTGGCCATGAGAAAAAAAAAAATATTGAAGTTGGAGTTGTGTTTGGCAGGAATATAAATTGGAGTTGTTTTTTATTTTTTGTGAGATTAGAGCTCCACTTATTTTTACTTTTTCAAATATAATTTCAAATTGTATTTGAAATTCTTATGGATAAACACTATAATTTTTTTTTGAAATAAAGTGAAAAACTCTCACGGTCAAACATCCTCAAATTGGGACAATTAAGTTTGTACATGTTAAAACTTATCTTTTTTATGTTATAAATGAAAATAAAATACTTGTTAAAATTTTAAAATCTCAATTGATTTTCATATTTCGTCATTGAAAGAACTAGTACATTATTAATAAAATTAATAACTAGACATATCATACCGACAAAGAATTAAAATCTAATGAACATATACATTTAAAAATAATGAAAAGCTTAAATATTTCAAACTTAACGTAAGAATTTTATTATTGTAGATTTTCATAAATTTTAATCTCTTGCTGATAATACATCGCTTGAACTGATGAAAATTTCTATCTAAACTTTCAGCAAAAAGGTATTCAATCGCTTTCTCTTGAAGGTTGTTTAAGAGCTTAACAATTGACTCCTCTGCCTCATCTGTTTTTTTTTTCCTTTTCACCTTGTGATTTTGTGAATATCCAAAGTGATTTTTCATGAGATTAAGCAAGTATTAGACATTAAGGTTATGTTGTCCTAAAGTACAACGGTTGAATACATTAAAAAACTTATAATTGTTTAATTTAATGAACATCACTATATATATTTTAGTATTTTATTTTATACAGTACATTATATATTTTTCTATAAAATAATAATAGTACATAATATTTAAATATGTTATTGTAGAGAGATAATTTTATAAAGAGTGTAATATTATAATAAATGTAATTGTGTTATAAGTATAATAACGTTATAAAAAAGTAAATACAACATGGAGTAGCTTCAGCTTACTGAGGACATGACCCTAGATAGAAAGTTGTAGAGATCACGGATAAGGGTATAAGGCTAAGTTGTATGTGTAGGTTGTAGCAAGTAGTTAGAAGAGCTCATGTATAGCCAGGTTAGTAATCTTAGGACTGTGTCCATAGGTAGGAGCCCCTAATCAGGAGGATCTGGGTGTGGCGGGTGTCTCTGATCTGTGTGTGTATGTTACTACTAAGTGGGGGTCGTATTCCAGATGTCCTATGGCTTACCTCTTATCTCATATTGCGCTTATCTACCTTATTTTCGTATTGCATTGATTTCTATTTTATTATGTCTTATTTCTTTATGTGTCATCCATCATGCTTCATGTTTCATTACACTCCTGTTTACTATTCTCTATCTTGAATCGGAGGTCTATCGGAAACAACATCTCTACTTCTTTAGAGTTAGCGGTATGAACTGCGTACATTTTATCCTCCCCAAACCCCACTTGCATGGGAATATACTGAGTTTGTTTGTTATTGTTGTTGTATAACATAAAAAATTGATTCACGGGAAAATGTGGCCGTTACAGCGAAATGTCATTATAGAAAAATTATGACGGTAGTAGTTGTTTTAAATACAATTATAAATACAAGAAATTTTGAAGTTAAAAGTTAAGTTGTTAGCGTAAACGTGCAGTCGTACTGTGATGTTAAATAAAGAGGGATGGAATTACTCCCTTCGTTTTATAATAAATGAATTGTTAGATTTTAACACACAGATTAAGAAAAAAACATTAAAGATATAAATTCAACACAACTTTTCATTTTTATCCAAAAAAAAAAAAAGATTTTTTAAAAAGTTAATTGGTTCTCAAATCATAAGAATAAATTTAAAAAAAAATTCAATGATTCACTTATTTTGAAACACCAATAAATACACCAATAATTTACTTATGGGGGAATATATTGCAAGGGCTATGCCCTAAGATAACCATGTGGACGCGTTTTATGTGCAGGATAATGTTGTTGGCGGTGTAGAGAACACATCGGTTTTCGTTCTCTGTGGCTTAGCTGGAGGTTTTACCGGTCGTTTCTAGCGAACCAAGGCGCCCAGTGCAAGTTAGCAGAAGTTTGACATCTGCCGAGAGAAATGGCATCCATTGGCATATCCTGTTGATTCGCAATTGCAACAATAATGCTTGTACTACTGCTTTCTAAGAAATGGAAAAAAAAAAAAAAAAAAAAAAAACAGGTTGTGCACCATTCGCTTTTTGGTTCAATTTTTATTTTTGGCAGGGGATGGGGGTAAATCTTATTTGTTCATTTGGGTTTACTGGTGTCATAAAACTGTACCCAAAATTGTTTGTCAATTCTTTAACAATTTGAGGCAGGTACCGGTTGAAATTTTATGAGTACTTAGTTGGTAACTGGTTTTCAGTGAGTTTGTATTGGACCATTGTACCAGACTACTAATATAGCAGTCCAATAGTTTACTTATGTTCAATTATTGATGAACTGTTCCATAAGCTCAGAGAGAGAGAGAGAAACTTGTATAAGAAGATATTTTAGTAGAAAAATTATTATTCAACTTCCTTGATGATGTGTAATAGAAATCTGAAGGCAACTTATCTAGTTTACATAAGGTTCTGAAAGCTACTTAGATATATCTTGATATCAGAATTCATAAATTTCCACTTCATTAAACACTAGAAGAACGGTTAGTACTGTTTGAAGGTTGTGTGGACTATTCTTCTTAGGAGTTATTAAAAGTCTTTTTGTCTTATGAAAATTAGGGCGCCTTGCCCTATATCCTCCCGAGTGTTAAAGACTAGAGTGGAAGCCTTTTACACTACTACAACAACATATTCAATATAATTTTAAAGTGAATTTTGAGGACCTTTTATGGTAGTCAGCTTGGATTCAATTCTCCTAAGCAACTTGGCGTAGTTAAAACTTCTAATTGGATACGTGGACATGAATTTAATCGAACACGATGTTGTAACTAATGCTTGAAACATTCACGTTCGGACATCTAAGCCAGTTTCGGTCCTGTGAACGTTCACCTTTTCGGGCTCTATTTCTCATACAGTCTAAAAAATGTGTATAAATATGAAGTGTTGTCTAATACACATTTCTGACACGCGTGAAGTCAAAACGATTAATTTACAAGACCAATTAAAAAGTGACACGTCAATAAAATAATAAAGCCAAAATGAAAATATATTTTTAAAAAAATAAGTTCCTCTCAGTATCTTTCCCAATTCTTTACTTTCTAAACATCAAACTCAAAATTAAAATCTCATTATTTTGACTGAAAAAGCACCAATTAAATCAAGTTCATCAGTCAAAGTAGAAAAAATTATAAAAATTGATTGGCAATAATTTCTATTAAGGTTGTCGAAGGATTCTAAGATCAAATTGGGTCAAAATAAATCCGCTGACACACCATTTTTTCCGGCGAGATTAATATGAATTTGAAGTTATTTTCTTTAAAATTGTTAAAGAATTTGAATCTTAAAAAAGCACCACAGAAGAAGTAGGAAAAGAATATACAACTCGATGGTTGAATTGATGTGTTAACTAGGTTGCAACGGCTTTGATGATTTTCTACCACCATACTTTTTTCTTAATTCCTTCTCCGTCTCTTCTACCAAATTAAATCGGAACATAAATCAAATTCAAAATTAAGAACAAATCAAATTCAAAAAGAAGAGAAAAAATTGAAAAAAAAAAAGAAGATTTAAAATGAGGAAGATGTTGAAGTAAAAAAAAAAAGGGCAGCCCGGTGTACTAAAATTACCGTTATATATGGTGTTCGAGGAAGGGCCCACCACAAGGGTGTATAGCATACAGTCTTACCTTGTATTTTTGTCAGAGGCTGTTTACAAGGCTTGAACCTGTGACCTCTTGATCATGTGACAACAACTTTACCAGTTACTCCAAGATGTTGAAGTAACAATAGAGAAAAAAATGAGGAATGTTGAAGTAAGAATAGAGAAAAAAATGAGGAAGGCCACCAGATAGGGAGGGGTGGGGGTCTGGTGGGTTTTTTTTATTCTTCTCAAAAAAATATTTCTGAACTAATAAGGAGTACTTCCTTCATTCCATTTTATATGTTGTCTTTTAATCAAGCATGGAGTTTAAAAAATGAGTGATGACTTTGTAAAGTTTATAAAATTATCCCTCTTAAAGTTTACTTTTTAATTATCTTTTTGTATTAAGTGGGGTCAGTAAGGATAAAATTGAAATGTTGCTATTAAATAGTTACCAAATTAGGAAAGATAAAATTGTTTTTCGGTTAAACTAAAAAGAAAATGATGACACATAATATGAGATGGAGGGAGTAGTTTAATGGAAATCTCTAGGTTAATTTGAGATGAAGAAGACGGCCGAAGAAGACAAAGGCTTGCCATTTTTTTAATTTAAAAATAACTTTTTTTTTTTTATGTTGCTTTGATATATTTTAAAGGTTTTTTTTGGATCCCCACGACACGTGTTGATGTTTAATTCGTTAAAATGCTATATCACCGCATGTGCATTACACATGTTTTGTCTTTTTAGCTGATTGTCAAAAATATATTTAAGTGGTACAGTATTTAATAGGTACAAGTCTGAGTTTAGGGGTCCAAGTAAAATTTTTAAATAAGTTTAGGAGTTTGTCGAATTAAGTCAAAAAAACAACTACCAAGTTTCATTAATCACCAATGAATCATTACAAGTACCATAGTCCAACTTGGACTTCAGCTGGCTATCTCACATTACCTCGAAATTTTCAGATTAGGTCTTAGTCAAATAACAATTATTTGAAATACTTGTTTTACACTATTTCAAAAATTCAAGAACTCAATCGTATGAATATGTAAGATATATATTTTTTAATCCTAGCAAAAAACGGAGTGAAATGAATACTCAATTTAAAGCGAGTAGGCAGAATTTTATACTCAATCATACATATAGAATTTTGTGAAAAGATGTATTCGATGAAAGTTCTATGTATGGCTAGAATTTTTTTTGTTGGTGAATGATTATATCAGAATTAGGATTCTGGGATTGTAAATTGTATTATATGACTAAACAATAATGAAATTATTTAGTTGTAATGACCTTCAAGGTTTTTTTTCACATTTCTACGTATTTTTGCCGTTTAGACCTTTTCTATAGCTATCTCAAGTCATTTGTAACTTGCTGAAGCTGACAGTTCAGTTACCGGACAGTTCGTTTGGTTTTAAGGCCAATTTCTTATTTTGAACTCTTCGCTGGTAAGAATTGGCTATCAGGGGAAAACTTCAGCTTAACGACCTTGTCTGTCAATTCTGACAGTTCCATCAGCTCTTAATCATCGAATTTAGGTTAAGGAGACCTTTGATTCGGGTTCCAAGACTTCCAAACTTATTCCAGGCTATTGGCCAAAAATTGATAAAAATGATCCTTGGGTGTGGAGCCCACTTTTCATTAAAATGACCTCGAATGAAAATTTTGACCATGTGATTGAGTCCAAAATATTAAATTTGATAGAGTAACATAGTTTGTTTGCATTCACGAAACTTCAGATGAATCTCGAGGGGCCGATAGAGACTTGAAAATTTTCAAGTCCCCAGTTGGTACACCACTCAACTGGTGCATCCGCTTAAGCCACACTTAGATCGCTTACGCGACCAGGCTCACCAGCTGAGGGTAGCTTAAGCGACCAAGCTCACCAGCTGAGGGTCGCTTAAGTAGAGCCCTGTCCACTTAAGAGAAATGTCACTTAAGCGGTTATTGGTTCACTTAAGCGAAGGCCACTTAAGAAGTTGTTGGTCCGCTTAAGAGAAGGCCACTTAAGCAGAGGGGTGCAGACTTGGCGAGTACTGCTTAAGCGGTCAAGTGTCTGTTTAAGTGGCACCTGGATGGCATTAATGTCCCATTAGCCTGATTTTCTCTTCATTTTTCCACAAGTTCAAGAGATTGGAGCTCTACAAAATGTGAAAAATTGGGGAGACATTTATTAAGAGATTTTGAGGTGTTTGTGAGCTTTCCTCGAATTCTTGGTAAATTTTCATTAAATTTATAGTTAATTTCTCAGTTTATTTTCAAAATTCCTAGATTATTGTTGGATTGATTTTAGCATCATTTGAGCTCGAAATTTACTCATTCTTGAGGGTAAATATTCCTTAAATATAGAGGGACGTATTGATAGTTTTGAAAATGTGATTCTACAAGTGGGCCCCACATGAGATTTTTACATAATTTTAGATTTGAAGCACCAAAATACAATATGAGTACAGTTGTTCTCATATTGATGAATAAATTATTATTTTAATAGCGTGACATTGTGCGGAAGCTTCTTAGAAGGAGAAATCATCAATTTAGCTAATTTCACCGTACTTTCTTCAACGTCTAGGTAGGCTAGGTTTACCTTTCTTTTAGATTGGGCTTAATGATAGTATATCTATGATAATGTGCTAGATATGGCTTTAAAATTAGGTCTTGGAGGTATATTTAGTATAAGTTTGATTAGCCTATTAAGAAACCGTAAATTAGACATAATTGAATAATTTACTTATTCGTTAGGTAGAATTGCTATCTTAGGACTAAAATGTGGCTTATTTAATATATAGTAGTGAAATTAGATACCTTAACCTAGTCCGGGGTAGAATTTGCTTTGAAATAGAATTTGAAAATTAAAAGTGGGCCCCTCCAACCTACATTAGGTCAAGACGTACTAACTCCTTGTAGACTTAATGAATGTGTATGTCATCTAAATGTGTATTTTAGAGCTTAAAGAGGTTAGATATATGATGCTTATGTTAGATTGGTACTTGGGAGATGATACTCGTTCCGGTTCAAGTCCGGCGATTTATGATCTTAAAACATTCTGATTCAAGTCTGGCAAATGATCATATGAGTTTTGATTTGAACCCAACATCGAAAGGTTATTTATGACGATTATAAAATCATTCCGAGTCTAGTGTTTACGGTATGAAAGCATCCACAGTCGTATTTTGGAAATACAGCTAATTAGTATAATATCAGTTATTGCTTATCTTTGATTGCACCCTCTGGACTTATGGGGTCTGCATTGAATTATTTACTTTATCGCATTTTCTGGCTTATGGGGGCAACTTCGTAGTAATAGTCATGCTTCCATTATTATTGTTCTGGTTATTTATTTACAGTATTTGGAGCGTTATTCCAGATTTGTCCTCTTATTTTGACTTAGCATTATTTATCTCGCGTTTCATTATAGTTATATTATGATTTAGCTTAGTCGGTTGATGATGCATATTGAGTACCCGAGGCTTTGGTACTCATACTACACTTTAGTACCTTTTTGGTGCAGATCCAAGTACTAATTCCTTCTGTTGACGTTGCGATCGTGCGAACTAGAGTTCGGAGACAGAATGAACTTTCGGAGCCGGAATTGACCTTTTCTCCATATTCTATATTTTGCTTCGTCTTTTCATTTTCGAGACTGATGTATATTTAACTATTATAGTACTCGTATTCTCTTTGGATTAGTGACTCTTGTACTGACACTAATACTAGATCATGGGATTATAGTTATTTCTCTTATTTATCTTTCGTTTTATTATTGTTCCAAGATTTATTGCTTGTAAGTCTTTTTACTTGAATATTTACGGTATTTATGTCATTTCCCACCAAATTAGCCCCTTGCAGATAGCTCTGAGCTACGATTTGGTTTACCTACTAGTGGGATAAAGTAGATGTTATCATGACTCGAAAATCAGATTGTGACATTAGTGAATATACTTTTATTAACGGATGTTTGATTCTTTGGCTTAACATAAAACTCGTGTTTGATTTAAACAAAATAATGAACAATTTTTTATTTCTACTTTTAGCCTTGAGAGAAAAGCTTCGGAAAAGGAAGAATATCTTATTTTATTATTTATCTTCTTGTTGTTATCCCAAATTAATGCCACAACTAATATAAGCAATCTCAAAATTGCTTAATTTGGAATATTAAAATTCAGTTAACCAAAAAAAAAAAAGGAATATTAATATTCCATCAAATTTGAAAAAAAATAAAATTCTATCAGGATTATTTAGTAAATATACTTTTATTGATAGATATTTGATTCGTTAGACTAAAAATGGAACACACAAGATGTAATATAAAACATACTAGTTATATAAAATCCGTGCTAAGTCCGAGTCCAGATTTAAAATATAAAAATAATTAATTTAATCAAATAATTATAGTTGGCCTTTAACATTCTAACTAATACTGCTAATGATGGAATCTTTGTGTTTTACTGTGTCATCTCCAAATTTTTTGAGTCGATGATTTATTGAAAATAACTTCTCAACCTTCAAATATAAAGGGTAAGGTCTGTTATGCATATCCTCTTCATGCCTAATTTTGGATGATATTAAGTATGTTATTATTATTGTTGGTAATTTTTTTTTATTCAAACTCAAGTACACTTATTTTGGACTCTTTTAAAATATTAATGTTATTTGAATCATCTAAATAATATAATAAACTTTTCACTAAAAGGTTATACGTAATATTTACAATCTTAATTTAGAGTCATTAGACAAACTAACTTAACAAAATGATAAGGATATTAATAAATAACAATTCAAATACATTATAAAGTAGAAAAATTTAAAACTATATTAGAAAATGATTCTAGGATAGATCTAAGCACATATGAACTCTCTAAAAAGTAACTTTTTGGAAGTTTAAATAGAGGTAGAGTCAGAATTTCAACTAAGAGATTCAATAGTTAAAGAAAATCTAACCGAAGGGGTTCAAAATCTATTATAGATACATAAAAATTAATTTTAATTATGTATAAATGATATGTTTTTTGGTCGAAGGGGGTTCGATACCAAAAGGGTCTGGCTCCACCCCTAAGTTTAAAACAAAGAGATACAGAGAGAAACATACGACATGTTTAAATGTAAAGTAAAATTTAATAAATTTTCCGTTTTAAAAAAGAAATTGACTACAACATTATCTAAATTTTACAAAAAAAGAAAAAGAAAAATACCATTTAGTACAACAATAATGGGTTTTTATATAATTAAAAAAAGTATTTCTAAAACCTTTTTATCCTTACTTAGATAGTTGAATCTTTATATAACGAAGAAATCATACCAAATTAACACTATTTAATAAAGAATAGTTTAGTGAAAAACACTTCTTGCTTTTTAGAAGTGAGTGATGTCTTAAGGGTTGTGTCTGAACTAAAAACACTATATAATATACTTTTGATGTTCCAAAATAAATAAACTTTTGAGTTTTTTTATGATAAAAAATGAATGAATTTTTCAATGTCTAAAAATATATTAATTTCTTTTTTTTTTTTTTATGAAAATCTCAATTATCTGTAATTTAAAAAATAGGCCAAAAAAAATACAAAAAGACAATATTAATAAATTACATTATTTAATTGATATCATTGACTAAGATATTATACCTGAAATTTGGTTTAGCAGAGAATAAACTGAAATAAGGTGCAAGAATTCTCACAAAATTATATTGTTCTCCAATTATAATGACACAAGCGGCAGTGTGCCTTAAGAAATGAATAAGGATGAAAAATAGCTAGCCACGTATTAAACTGTCATTTTTATTTTTTATATTGTAAAAAAAATAGCAATACATGATAAAAGACTAATTACAACAACCACTTGCAAGCTTAAAATTAGCCATTTGAGAATGTGAGGACCATCGAAGTAAGACATTATAAGTACTAGCCAGCTTATGCCGTGCTATACACGGCCAATATTGAAGCAGCGAAGTAGACATGTATTGAATGAATTTTAATAACTAATTAGAAGTGATATAATAAAAATAATATAAAAAAATACTTTTGAAAAAAATTAAGTGGATCTAATACAAGACATTAAGTTAATTTATTATTAAATATTATTGATATTTAAAACTTAGATGACTTTATAATAATTATTTAACATTAATTTTTAATACTTAGATGACTCATAATAATTAATTAGGGGTAATATAGTAAAATTACGTCGAACCAACCGAAGCAGACATGTCAAAAATATTTGTATTTTTTAATTAAATATTATTAATTTTTAATACGTAAATAGTTGTAATAATTAATTAGAGGTGATACATTAAAATTACGATTGAAGCAACTAAATTTTTTTTTTTCAAATAATAATAAGTGAAACTTTGAGGAACTTAGTAGTCATTTTGAAAATTATCCTTTTATTAAATATTATTAATATTATAATACTTAAATGAAATAATTTATAATAATTAATTAGAAGTAATATAGTAAAATTATGTTTGAAGCAGCTGAAGCAGACAACTGAAGCAGCCAGGACGACCCTAAGTTGCTCAAGATTGCCGATTCTATTGTAGAGTAAAAATGTTTAATTTACAGTGGATAAACTTTATTTTCAATTTTAACCTTATTTTTGTTTTAGAAAATGGGGGAAAACTTTAGAGAATGACAAATGTGCCATTTTGTTCTTTATCCCCAAAATAGTAATTTTAAGACTGTTATTCTATCATCAACGCGAGATAAAAATAATACTATAATGATTATGATTTAACTAATCTTGATATTGTTAATTCTTAAATTAAAAGTCAAACAAAAATATGGGATAAACTAACCCTAAAGTTAATTCCTCAAACCAAACCAAATCAAATCAGATCGACCGACCCCATGACTGCATTTATTTTTATTAAGATTCAGAGATCTGAATCTGAATACACATCTGAACGATAAAAATGTTGTATCTAAACAAAGAACTGAATGACTAAGACTGTTTGTTTTTTCAATATCTGAAGGTGCAAAGTTTATTTATTTGTAAATATTATAAAAGTACAATTCAAATAAAAAATTAATTATATATGAGAAAAATATTTAATTAGATATAATAAAAATATTATTTGATTAAAAAAAGAAATATTTATTTTTGTTAGTGACAGTGGAAAGGGTTTATAACAATGGTGATGCTGGTAATGCTTGGTGTTAGTGACTATTAATATTGTCGGTGAAAGTTGTGATGGTAGAAATGGTTGGTATTGTGTGACTGTCATGATGGTGACGATTGATAGTGATGGTGATGGTTGTGATTTAAAGTTAGTTGATATTAATAGTTGGGGGTGTTGATCATGGTGGCTGAAAATATATGTATGATGGTTGATGATACGTTGGTGGTAGTTGGAGACGCTATTAGTTGTGATGGTGGAGATGATTGTTAGTCACTGATGACAATGGTGGTGGTCGAAAAATATGCAGAGGTTGATGATGTGTTAGTGACAGTTAGGGGTGACGCCAATTGTGATAGATGAGTTGGTTGACAATAGAGATTGGTTGGTCGTTGTTGACGATGGTAGTGACATTGACGTTGATGGTGATATAATTAGAATAATGAAGGTGGTAGGTGTGATAACGACTGACAGTAGTGGTTGACAATAATGCTGGTTGTTAATGGTGGTTGTAATGGTGGAGGTGTTTGGTGGTGATGGTGGCAGAGGTGGTTAGTGGTGGTGATTGGTGATTGTCGATAGAGTGATGGGGAATATTATCCAACACAAGAATACCTCTTAATGATATTCATACTTGGTTTCGAATCTAGAAGACCAATTCAGTCCCATTGATAACTAAAATCTTAATAAAAAATAAATACATTTACACTTTGTTTGGATGTTGGTTTGCCTTGATTTCACAATGTACGGTATAATATGGTATGGTATTGTATAGTATAGTACAATACAATATTTGGATGAATTGTATCGTTTACGGCTGTTTAATAACAATATTATTATTTGGTTTGATCGTATGGTACTGTATCGTAATGGATAAGTTTACTAAAATGCCCTTAAAATTATAAATTTTAAATTCATCAACAATTGTTAATAATTCTATAAATTTATCACAAATCATGCCTTGAAAACATATAAAGTAGTTAAATTCATGAAAATTCTAACAAAATTAAAACTTTACATTTATGAAATAATCATGTAAACTGTAACATAAAAGTGGAGACTGGAGGAAAAAGAACGTTAAAATAGATATGACTTAGTTCTGGACCACTCGGTTTAAGATATGGCTCGATTTGCTTTTCTTAAAACTAGACAACCAGACTTGTCCAAAAGTTCTTAACAAAAGCACATACCATTGCTTGATTAGTAACCTACACAGAGAAATGACATGTAAATACACATCAGGCTTCAGCATAACCAGGTGAACTAAAACTAAGTGAACCCTTGACCATATCAAAAATAGCTAATACCATGTAAATAGAAACAAAAAGGGGCACAAATGCTCTTTCCTAGTGAGTAAAGAAGAAAATAAGCCATGCTAAAAGAATCTTGACATTTTCAGTAACCGGCACAGGGCGCTTGAGCAGAAAAAATGTAAAAATAAAAATATATTTTAGGTTTGAAGTAATACAGGGTAAAGAGTAAAATAGGATTAGATAATATTAAGTAAAGACATAATTGAAAAAAGAAATAAGAAAATCATGAGATACCACCAAATCGGTGGTTCTGTAAATTGAGGGATTTCATGGTTATCAAACCATGAAAAAAAACCATACCATATCATACCACGATAAACCACCATCCAAACAGGCACTTAATGATATGAGGTCTGACCCACTTAGATTCAAACCTGTATGAAGTGGAAACAAAAACTACTTAGTACAACTACTAGGGATCAAAAGTGAAAGGAGTAAAGAGTTGAGGGTCAAATCTTGAGAAAGACAAAAGTATGGAGGGGGGGAAACAATAATTTGCATAAAGAACGGAGTGGGAATCGCGAATACGTCGTCGTAGTTTATGTCTGTTTTGCCCTCGTCCCCATCTGTAAGGTGAAATGAAGGCATTACTAGGTCAAAATCAAACAGCCACCCAACGCAGAGTGACAAAGAGGTAAACACTGCGATAGAGAGTTGGAATTTCAAAGAATTAATCAAATGGCACTCGCTACTCGCTTGCTCTCCAGATCCTCTCGCCAGGTACTAATCTAATCTCTGATTTAATTGCTGATTGAACTGTTAATTTTTCTAATTTGTTGTTGTTGTTGTTGTTGTTGTTGTTCTAGATGCGAGTTTAGTTTGATTTATCAGTGATGCATTTTTTGGAATCGGATCAATAATTGTGCTTCACTTATTGGTGGTGAATAAGGTTGAGAGAAATGATGTGTTGTTTTGAGTTTAGATTTAGCTACATTTTTAGTTTTCATTTGGGATTTGTATTGTCTGCTTGAGATTGACGCATGATTGATTGATTAATTGAGTTTAGATTTGTTCGTAATGGATATCCAAGGTTGTGGCCTAGTGGTCGATGAAGTGGGTTGAGAACCACCAGGTTTGAGGTTCAAATTCCAACAAAAAAAATTAACATACCTAGTGTAGTGTAGTCCCACAAAATAGGGTCTGGGGAGGGTAGAGTGTACGTAAACCTTATCGTTTAGGTTCAAATCCCAACGAATGCAAAAAACACTAGGTGATTTCTTCTCATATGTCCTAGCCTTGGTGGATAAAATTACCTGGTGGAAGGTATACCATGGAAGGAATTAGTCGAGGTGCATGCAAGCTGGCCTAGACGCCATGCTTGTCCCCCCAAAAAATTGTTCTTTTTACTGAATGTCGTTGTTTGGTTTGTAGTTGCTATCGTTTTTTGCTTTTGGAAATAACTTTGGTATGAGATTTTCTATGTTTTTGATTTTTCTCCTGTTGTGTTTTTCGTGGGAAGATTCTTTCTGTGAATTATCACTTGGAAGTTGAATTTGACATTCCTGACAGTGGGAACTTATGTTGTTAAAATGAATAGCATGTCCATTAGGTAGTGGCTTTTAGGAGAAAAAAAATACTGCTGCTCTATTGGTCATTAACTTTTGACTGATTAGACTATACTGTCTTCGAGCTGTTAGGATGTGTCTAGGTCTGAAACAGAATTTTGCAGTAAAATTTGTGATTTATATGTGATTGGATATGCTGGTGTAATATGTATCTGGTGCGGATGTGGACTCCTATTAATTAATTTTGATTTGCAGTTATGCACTAGTCAGGTTTTTCTTCGACCCGAGCATGCAGTTCAAGTTCGTTCCTTTGCCAAAGAAGCGGCTGCTCCCACTGCACTGAAGGGAGACCGTAAGTATTTCAGGATATTCTTTACTGATACTTGCTGATGAAAAGAATTTCTTTGCTGAAACTTGATTACTTTGTTTCTCTTTGCCGACTTAATTTCTTTTTCATTTCATTTTTATTAAAGGTGTCGAAACACTCTTAAGGCGTTTTTGTCTATGCAAACCACTTTTTGTTTTTCATATATCTTGTCTGTGTATCAGAAAATCTGAAGAATTAACTTCAAAGAAATCAGCTTTAATATATTTTCTGCTTTCTCCTTGTGTGGTAATTATTTTAGCATTTTGTTTTATGTAAATTCAGTATTTTTAACCTACATTTAATAGCATAAACAAGACTACGATTAGGAGGGAAGTTTGACTGAGGAATACCATCATGGTATGCTTCTGAATGATGCTCTGGGATCTTAAATTCCTGTTACCTTGGAACTTCTTTAGAATGTCTAAGCGTGTGCGTGCTGTGTATGCATATTTCTGCCCTTATATTTTTCTTTCTGAGTTGGTACTGCTGCCAGCACCATCTTTTTGCTGCATAAGTTAAGAGCATCTACTTTTCTATCAAGCGTGGTGCTTTTCCTCATTGTTAGTTGTATGCGAGCCTTTGCATCTGGTGCATCCTTTTTATTCCAATAAAGTAGTTTAACACTAAAATTCGTTGTACTCTAGATAGGTGATGCAGACCCAGTTGACATATTTACTGTTTAGTGTCTCCACAGGAAGGCACAAGATAGTAACATTTATTTTAGGATGAACTAAGTTGGAAATAACACACAAAAGTCTGATTCTGGTGTTTGCAAGACCAATATAGAATTTAAGTTTGGTCTTGGTGCCTAGTTCACTTGCCTTTCAACTGATAGGGTATATGCTTTTAGACAACTGTCTTAAACTTTATTTATGCTTATGTTCTGATATTCCAGAGGGGGAGTTACCTTCATTGTTGCGCCTAACTAGGGAAATCTTGTGCCAGAAAATCTCAAATAGGTTAGTGTCTAAGAATTACTTTAATGTTTTCCTCTTCAGGCCTTGATCAATACTGTCCTCTTATAGTCTTGTCACTGACCTAGTAATTCTGTCTGTCTTGGTAATAGTATGTTGGATTTATCCTGGCCATCAAATTGGGCTTGAATTAAGTATTGTTGTGTTGCTATGATACTGACCTTTTGTGTGCATATGAAGAGGTATTGAAGGACATCTTTTATGAGGTTAAGAATAAGCTTGAGACAGCAATTGGTGTCCTGCGAAAGGAGAAGATTACCATAGATCCAGAAGATCCTGCTGCTGTATCTGAGTATTCAAAAGTCATGAAGTCTGTTAGACAAAAGTAGGATATCTAACTTTTTCTTATGAAGTTCATTTTTTGTTTGTAAATACCAGAGAAATAGTTCAACACTTGGTGGCTGACCTAAACTCTGATAGCATGTGGTTCAGAATTCAGAAACCTCTAGGATACTAATACTTCTTGTTGCCTCTATGTATATCCTTTCCCCACCATCCCAATTCTTGAAGATTCTGTCTCACCTGCAAGCATATTAAACATGCTACTGGGCTGTACATTTGAAGGTTCAGCTTATCTTAAATGTAGTTCTTGTTACCATACATGTGCTTTGCCATTTCATCAAGATGCTTGCTGGAGAAGGACCATATTTAACCTGTACAATTTCACCATTTATCAATACTGTGAAAGTTGGTCTCTCCTTGTTTATTTATTCTGGTGTCCCAATACTTCACAGTATTGATAGATGGTTATCTCACCATATATCCAACCAAACAGGGAAAAAATAATCCTACATTTTATCCCGGGACTATTATACCTTATATTTCACACCAAACGACCCCTTAGCTCATTAAGAATCACAGGTTATTTACAAGATAGAAACCTCTAGTTTATTTGCATGACCAAACAGTACATAGTTTTATTTTTCAACATGCATGCTATATTATTTGATTAATTTCCATAAATTCTTATGATCAATTGTTAATGTTATAATTTCCCATGTTTTCAGGGCTAATCTCTTATCAGAGTCTGAGATTATTAAGTTCAACATTGAAGTAGAAACACATGAAATTCCAGATGCCCGGTCATATTTGTTGAAACTGAAGGAGATGCGTGTCAAGTAGGCATTTTAATGCTTATGTTTACCTGCTAGTTTTAACTGTTCATTAGTTCTGCCAGTTATCATGATGCATCTTTTTGGTATTTATAAAAGTATGCTTCTTTGTCAACAACAAGTAAATAAATAATTAAGGGGTATGCTTGAAGTTTAGCTTTCATACAATTGGTTGATTTTCACTCATATATCCCTTTTTATGCTACAACGAATTCTCAAATGTGAACTTGATTCCTAATGTTGAAATTTTAGTAACTTCGGTAATGGGCATGATGTGAGAGTGGCTATGTGCTTCAATTTTTTTAACCTGCTTGCTCATCTTACCAGTAATTATCGCTTTACTGGATTATTCTTTTTTCCTTATGTTTCATGCCTCATAGACAGGCATTACGTTTGTCCTTTAGGCACAAGGTGTATCCACACTTTCTCACTCCCTTTTCGTTTTCATCTATTATTTGGGCAGGAGGGGCCTTCTCGATGCTCAAGGCATAGAGGATATGCAGATGGCAGCATTGGATAAAGTTGAGAAAGAAATCAAAAAGCCACTAATGAGGAACGACAAAAAGGGAATAGCTCTTCTTACAGCTGAGTTCGATAAGATCAACCAGAAGTAAGCTTCCTTATGCAGACTTTGATTGATGCTATTTGCACGTGCTTCAATTTTGATTGTCTACAAACTTTCGAGGAGCTGTTAGCCGCTTGTTTTGTAAATGATTGTAACCAGCATCTCAACAATTTTACTCAAGCCATTTGTTTGACTCGATTTATTTGAGTTGTGTTTTGTTTTTTCCCTCACCAGAAACTGTGGCCAACATCCATGTTGTATTATGAGTAATTATGATTCAGATGATATATGATTCGGAATCTATGTAGGTAATTGATCCTCACTATTGTTTTTGACTTTGCTTTAGGCTTGGCATTCGTAAAGAAGATCTGCCCAAATACGAAGAACAGTTAGAGCTGAAGATTGCAAAGGCACAGTTAGAAGAACTGAAAAAGGATGCTCTTGAAGCAATGGAAACTCAGAAGAAGAGGTAATATAGGCTTTGCTTGCTTATTCTCTTACCCTCAGATGGATGTCGGGTTATTTGTCTTTCTGCAGATTTTGAATTTGAATCCTCTGTACGTGCAGGGAGGAGTTTAAGGATGAGGAGATGCCCAGTGTGAAGTCTCTGGACATCAGAAACTTCATTTAAAAAATGAAATTTGCTTCGAGACTTATTTTCCTTTTGCACCTTGTTGATCTCCCTCCTGCTACCCTTGAACATAAATTTTACTATCCCTAAAAAGTGTAGTTGTACCAGACATTCAAGAGGCTGCCTTCTAAATAATAAGAGGTCTGACCAAGAAATTAGCTTTTCATATGATTTTGGGGCCTGAGCATCTTTCTCTCTGCCCCGTATTTGCATCTGATCTTGGTCAGTTGTTTTTTGCACTCTGTACTTGATTTTGATGAAAGAGAACTACGATGCGTGATTGTATCAAATATTTCAATTTCGATGCATTTGATGGCTTACTGATCTTGCGCTCATTGTCATTGCTGGAATCTTTTTCTGCTGCAACAATGTGGCTGTGTTCAGGCAATTGAAATTTGTGCGGGTTGAATGTCAACTTAGTTAAGGGTCCCATGTGTTATGCAGTTTATTTTTTCGAGTACATGAGAATCCTACAAAGTGCTAATACTCACTAACATGAGAATTAGTGGCTAATATTATCACCTATACAAATTTTCGTTCTGTACGCAAACAATAATATGACTGTCTTGAACCAATTGCTTTTATGTAACCATAGCTCAGTCAATCCAGGGTTTGTTAGCCTCGTTGGGAATAAACACAAAGCAGAATGAGAAGTACTGTGTAAACCACCCAAATTTCATCCCACAGAGCGTCTTCAAGAACATTTGTGCCAATATCACATTGAAAAATCAATTATGGATAGCAATGCGATTGGGCAATTTGCAAACTTATTACCTTTTCACGAGTTTCATTATTTCAAAAATTCATTGTTTCATTTACCTACTTGAACTATCATTCCCTTTATCACTATCTATATTGTACTGAATTGGCCAAGTACTTATTTCCAATCGACAACAGGACCGTAGGCTAACTCAACATCTATAGTTTAGATAGCCAAAAGGAACAGTGCATAGTTGAAGTAATATGAAACTTAGGGAGCTTAAGGTAACTTCATGTCACGATTTAAAATGGGCACTTGATGACACTTGTCAAATCTTCTGCACAAGTAAGCCTAATCCACCCCTCAAGAACAAGAGTTAAAGGAATTCAAGAGTAGAAACAGAAGAATCCCAGATATGTACATATATGCATAATACGAGACGCAAGTCTCAAAGATACATTTCAGGTCTAGTTGTCATCAGTACAAGCCTCTATACAGATTCAATTAATAATAATAAACGTCTAAAATGTTTTAGATGTGAATAAAAACATAAGACATAAACAGAGAGATCTGAGATGTTCCGAAGTCCATCAACCACTACCTCGATCTCCGCTACGTCAACTCTGACGGAACGCCATCTACCATCTACCAATCGAACCAATACCTACACAGGGTGCAGAAAAATAAAAAAAAGGAAAGAAAAGCAAGGATGGGTACGAAACCACACATACTCAACTAACATTGTTGATACCCAACCCTAATCCAAAAAGATGGTGAGAATCACCATTCCAACAACCCAAGGTTCCACAATAATCTGTATCCCATAATTTCATCACCCCTTCCTATCAAAGTAACCCAAAACAATGATCAACACACACACACACACATATATAGGGTAGGCACATTAATCTAGGTGAGTCAACACTATTCAATCTGTAATCCATAAAATAAGGAAAATTATTGTGAAGAAGACTCACAAGCATGGTATAATAAGCTTCATCAATTATAATCGACCAAATAGTGGGATGAAAAACAGGGATAGAGTGCACACACATATATATATATATGAATATATCTCATACTATCAATAGGGCTACATATCTATCTCTCCGATCAAACCTCAATCATACCCCACGTCTAATAATATTCCAACCTTCAAATCAGTATATGATGATATAAAATAATGTAATGAAGTGAAATGAATGCTCAAACATAATATCACAAATAAGGTTCTAACACAGAAGTACAATACAAGAATAAATATGAACATAGTATCAAAACATACCAAGAAAAATAATGAAATGCAAATAATGCAATGCAATATTGTGACGATGATGTGATGATCATGTATGGTGAAAGTCATTGCATGACTATATGTATACACTCACCGAGTTCACAGCTACCAGGTAGGATCCATGGAGGGTTCGCAACCATATACTGTATCTCATATTTTGATCAACCTTTCCAGTAAATGACCTCGACCAAAGGTTTTTTTAAAACATCACAATCAACCTTGCCGGCAACTGACCTCGTCCAAGGATTTTTAAAAAGTGTCTCATTTTCTTTGAAAACAGTGATTTCCAATGGTACCAATGTCTCATGAATATGCATGCATTATATGAGGATGTAATGCTCACAACCAATTTGTATGAAGATCAAAAGCCATTCAATGTATATATCAGTGAGCTTAGAATCAGTTCAATGTATCAATAATTCATGTTTTCAATTTCCACTTGGCACCATCAGAATAAATAGTCATGTCATAAATATCATTTTCAACCCCTCACTCGAGCATCACTATAATAATAAGTCAATTAAATGCTCAAATAATACCTACAATGTCAAGTCAAGCATCCACTGAGGTGACACAATGATAGATACACATTCTAATGCGTAGATAATGCCTATGATGACAAGTCAAGCCCCCACTCGGGCGGCATAATAATAGATAAGACATTTAATGTAAAAACATGACTAATAACATTAAGTCAAGCCCCCACTCAAACATCACAATAATATATCCTCTCAAATTAACAAGCAATATAATATGCATATAAGCCCCCCACTCGAGTAGACGATCACAAATAGTTACTCACGTCAATAAATATGTTCACATAAGCTCCACATGGACAACACAAAATAAATAATAATATATCACGAAACTATCAAACCTAGTTTGTTTGATACACTAAGTCTCATCAACTAATACAAGTCTATTTATTCTCTAAGTGTTTACTAAACCTCAATCATTTCATAACAAGGTAAGAATAACCTAACTATCCTCTAGAAAGTAATCAAGTCCGATACAAGCTCATAATATAGGTAATTCCTATCAATTATTCAAGAACATCAAATTATTCATTTACAATCCATCCCAGAGGTACTTACAAATAGCAAAATTACTAGAATAGGCATTTATCTAAATACAATTTATCAAAGACTCCGATATCCGTGAAGATGCTCGCCTTATCACCTAAGTGGAACCCTCAAACCTAAACGAAATACAAAAATACATTCAAATAAGCATACAACACATAAACACTTTGATAAAAGTCAAGGTACATCTTAACTTGCCTTAAATAAAGATCTTCAAGTCCAAACACCATTTAAAGCCTCAACCGAAAGCTTAACTCCCTCGAATCAACACCAAATGCATAAAATATAAAACAATATATCATCTACAAGTCAAAACAAAGCTAATGATACCCATATTGATCCTATTTAAAATAAATTCAAACTGGGTTAGAAAAACTAGTTCAAAAATCAAAAGGGTAAACCTAAAATTTTATTTAAGAATAATGTTTCTATACCAAGAGAACCCAAAGAACTTTGGAGGATTCATTCTCATGAAGTCTCGTATTTTGGCTGCTGCTAAATCACCATTTTGCTTAAGTGGAACTGCCGCTGGATGGTTGCCCAGAACATTGGCAGTCATTACCTGGGCCAGCGCCTGAAAGGCAGCCCAAAATTCAGCATGGAATACATTCTCATTCAGAGGGTTAGCAGGTTGGGGTGACTGGTTATCATTTCTGTGGGCGTTAGACCGATGAGGAGGCATATTAAACTGTCACGTAAGAGCATGAGTTAAAAGCAGATAGAGATACCATAAGCAATATAGATCATGAAAGAAAGAGATGATTTCCTAAGAACGTCCTGTAGCCTCTTCCTAATAAATGTGATGCGCTTCACACCCATGATCAAGGCTCTAAGTAACGTGGCTTGTCTGACTCCCTAGGACTCTTATAAACTTTAGGCTCTGATACCAAGTTTGTAATGCCCCGAAACCTGGTCCAGAGATATCGCACGATGCTCAAGACTACAAGTAGCCTTAAGCTAACCCTGTCTACCTTCTAATAAGTCTGAGTTTCATCATAGAGAAAATATAGAGATAATATCAAAACTAGAATGCAAAAATTTATCTGAGCTAACTGAGAATATCTGAATATAATCCCTAAAAAAATACTAGACTCAATAGTCTGAACAATCAATATTGAGTAATCTGAAATCATATCTAGCAGTCTGACAAGTCTCTACTACTAATAACTGGAGAGTCACTGGGACAAACCCCCAGATGACTCGAACTGTCTGAATCAGCTATACTAATAAACTGAAAAACTGAAAGGCTAAGTCCCCAAACTATGAGGACTCACCAACTGTCATAATGTAGATAGATATGCTCAAAATCACTCTCACTGCTGAAACTGAGCACCTAAACCTACATTATGAGACAATGTAGCACATAGACGTATATGTGGATCAGTACTTTCAGAATGTACTGGGTATATGGGGGTGAATGCATAAGTAAAATAATATTTCAAATTCATCAAAATTTATAAAATAATGTATGCCAAATGTAAATGACTCACATAAGTTGGAATATCTAAAAACTGTAAATCATAATCAAGAATAGCAAAACATGTTGATAAATCTCGTGAGTTATAACATTTGGTTTCTAAAAGCTGTACTGGTATTCTATCTTTATATCATACTGGCTAATGTAGAAAGGACTCACCTCTCTATCAGAAGTCTAAAATCTCATAGCTAACATATTTTGTACAACAATGTCTGAATAAAGTTGTGAGCATTTGCAGTTAATTTCTAAAAGCTTGTCTAATAGGATTATTCTGTTCTAAAATCTGTAGTTTTTAGTCTGTAGGGATATTTACTCAAAAACTGTTTATTTACTTTTACTAATAGGGAAAATATTTTTTCAAAAAAACTTATCTGTAAGGGAGGTTTTTCTAACCGGCATAAACCATATGAGAAATCATGGAGTTCAACATCTAGTTCCCTTATGGGAAAATCTCATGTTGGGGAGAGGCGTCATACTCTTGCAAAGGAGTATAACCTAATCTAAGTGATCACATCTGTATCTGTCATCCATATAGAAATGGAAATAATATGATAATCTGAACCTACGTTGGCTTGAGTTCTGGGGCATGAGAACATACCTAACTCGGTGCTAACTACTACTCCCTTTAATTTGTATGCTCATTCTGTTGAAAATCCACTTTAAAAATCTAGTATAATGGTTTAATATGAAAACCAACTGTATAATTGATAAGTTTAACTGTAATCTAAAACTGTAAAGTAGATTTCATATCTATGCTGAGATAAAAAGATCAAATCTTTATCAATAATCTGAAAATAATCTAGTCATAGGGTGCTTATAGCACAATTAAACTTGAAATAGTAATATCCAGTTAGGGCTTAGTGACCCATGCATCAATTTCATGCTAAAACATCATAATATTCATGCTTGATAATGTAAGTATTGATATTCAACTCAAAATCAGGAATTTACTGCAATACGTATGAAAATATAAAATAAAACATGCAATTCAACATAACAAATACTTGAAATCTCATAATCTTGCAAATAGCAACAATGGGTATGAACCCCAATTTGAAACTCATGTATATTCATACAAAATCATGTAAATTTAAGATTAAAGGCTAGTTTTGGGTACAAGGATGAATGAATATCCTTGTTCATAAACCCCACATACCTTAATTGATGAAATTACTAAGAAATCTTGAACTTGAATCCCTATTTGTACTTTTGAAAATGAATTCTTGAAGTTCTTGAATTGGAAATCCTTAATCTTGAGCTTTCTTAGAAAAATAATGGAGGAAATTGGATTTCTTGGAGGGTAAGTTTTGAGATCTAGGGTTTTTTCTTGAGAAAGAATTGATTAAAAAATGTAAGCATAAAGTGCTTAGAATAAGCTTAATTCCTTGTTTTTGATGAATTGGGGTCTTGGAAATTGACTAAATTGCCCTTTTAAAATTTTAATTGGAACTGGAAAAGAAAGAAATTTCTGATTTGACATGCCATCGTGATGCGCCACTATCGCTGTGGCTCACTGGAAAAGGGACGACTGTCTTTTGGTCTATCAATGCGATGTGGGGCTATCGTGTTTGGCTACTAGAAAAGGGACGAGTCCCATTTTGGCCATCGCCGCAAAGCGCTGAAATCGCGTCGTTTCACTAGAAAAAGGATGAGTGAGAACTGGACTCTCACTGTGATGCAAAATAATTGCGATAATGCACTGGAATTTGACAATTATGAAATCATCCTTCACCGCGACGCAGTGCTTGTCAAACTATCACACTATATTACTAAAAATGCCATAACTTCTCAACCGAGTATCGGATTTAGGCAAAATTGGTATCGTTGGAAAGTTAATTCAATTTTCTACACATTGGAGGGTCTAAAACTAGAAAATTCCATATGTATCAATGGATATTCATTTTTAAAGCTAACCCCTAACATTCTAGGGGCTAAATTGAGCTAAGAAAAAGTGCGGGGTATTACAGTAAGACCCTGTAAAGTCCTAGCCCATTTCAGTCCTATAGCATGCCTAAAGAGGTCCCAGACTTAGAAAATTTTAGCGAAGTATTGAGACTTAGTCTCATTTTTAGCCTCGATATTTCAATGGTCTCATTTTGATTTTTCCGGCCTTAGATTGTCAATTTTTAAATTGATTCATGATCAGGGTTATCCATAGGTCATCTCGGGTGAGTTTTGAAAATTTTGGACATTATTTGAGACACGTTTGGATGACCAAAACAACAAGACAACACGATTAGGACACGTTGCATTGGCTATCGCGTTGTCACCATCGACACGATGCATCAATAATTGCATCGATACCATCGACGCGATGCATCGCCTGTCGCATCATTGGGTATTTTTTGCTTACTAAATTACGGGTTTGTGGGGGCAAATAAGTCATTTTACACCCATCTTAACCCACCATAACACAAAATTAAGCCTCTCAAAGGGCAGAATTCACTCATTATTTCACAAATTATCTCAAGAGCAAAACCGTAGTTCATCAAGTCTAAGATCAAGTTCCGAGAAATCACCAACAATTCTCACGAATTCAACAATAAGGTATGTTTAGGTGTTTATCCTTGGGTTACTTCCACCCTTGGGGTTCAAGAATCTTTTCTTAGAAAAACTTAGATTATAATTTACATTCTTGAATGAAATTGTGTTCATGTATGTCTTGTTGTGTGGGTTTCAAGCAAAAAATATTTTGAGTTTCATGTAAATGAACAAGAATATGTGTTGATTTATGTAACCCTTATATTAAATCCTTGAATTCTGATGTTGAATATGGTAGTCATGAAATTCATATATTGCTCATTCTCATGTACAAGATTTATGCATCCTGGGTGTTTGACAAAATATCTATATGGGGGAATTGTGCATGATAACCTATGTGTGATGCTTTTAAAGTTGAGATATGGTTCCATTATCTCTGCTATTAAGTCCTGGAGGTATTTAATACCTGAAATTTAGTTATTTATCTAGTATCCAATCAAAATAGAATGATTCCATAGCATCTTGAACAATAATATTTGGTCAGACAACAGAATCAGAGTGAGTTCAGTCAAGCCTAGTACAATCTAGTGATTAATTTAGTGTCGATTCGGTTGGAAGTAGGATTCAACACTGAGTGAACCCAGGGATGGGGAAATTCCTGCCAATAGAGGGTTTGACCCTTAGTAGTAGTCCATAAGTTATAGAACTATGTAGCCAGTGTAGGGTAAATTATCTTCCTTTCAGACTAGGGTTGATGAAACCATATATATCTCATAAGTCTTCCTACCATATTAGGGTTGACCCAGCTAATGTTAGTAACTCGGGATACAATTCTAACACCCTTCCAACTGGGTTACAGGTTGGACCCTAAATTAGTCTATAATTAGGGTATGTAAGTTAGATGATAACTCCAACAATTATAGTTACAGTATTCAGTATTCAGTATCCAGTATTCAGTATTTAGAACAAAACTTAGTTCAGTTCTATATGTTTATGACTCATAGTTATCAGTTATTCAGTTATCAGAAACTCAGTACTTCAGCTTCAAACTAATTCAGACAGATAATATATGATTGGTATTGCATGTTCAGTACTTACAGTAGTCCCAATCTTTCATGTACTCTCATACAGTTATTTTATGATATTTAGTTATTATTCTCATACATGTGAACCCATGCATATTAGCCTAACCTCACCTAGCATACCATTACATCCAAAGTACTGACGCATACTCTTTCTTATACTATGATATCTTATATCATAGGTTTGGATGCTCAAATTATTAACCACACCTAGCCAAATCAGTTGATTAGCCACAACTACAGTAGTGAGTCATCATCCACCGAGGATATGATAGTTAGTTATTTTAATTATTTACAGTATTTCAGTTTTTCAGTTACTTTTAGACAGTAGTTGGAGTTAGTTGGGGCCTATCCCATCAACTCATTTATTTAGGATATTAGAGGCTTTCAGACACTTTTACTTAGAATTTATTATATAGATGTACTCAGTATTGATTCAGTTTTATGAAACTTATGGCGCTTTTCAATTTTTACTTCCGCATATGTTTCATGATTATTATTCAGTGTTCACAGAAAGTACCAGTCATGGGTTAACTTATGGTCCTTCGGGATCGTAAGCACTTTGGTGTAGTCTCGGGGTGTTACAAACTTGGTTTCAGAGCCTATGGTTCTAATGTGTCTTAGGGAGTCTGAAAGTGATGTCAAATAGAGTCTTGTGCATGGGTGTGTAGCATGCCACACTTATGGATAAGAGGCTAGAGGCATTTTTAGAAAAAGTTTCCTTTTTTCAGTATTCATATCATATGAGTGAGCATGATCTCAAGTTAAACTCTCTATCTAATCTAAGTTTTCCTTTCATTTACAGAACATGCCTCCCAAAAAGACTAACGGAAGAAGAGCTGGGAACCAGCCAGGACCTTCACTTGTTTAGGAAAATCCCCTGAATGAGAATGTTTCTCATGCAGAATTTAGAGTTTCATTCACCACTCTAGCCCATTCTATGGCAGCTCAGAATGTTTGACCAACTGCTGTTTAGGCCAACCCAGTGGCTAACACCGCTGTAGCTAGAATTTGGGACTTCACCCAAATAAACCCTCCTTCATTTTTAGGGTCTAAGTCTGAGGAGGATCCACATGAATTCCTTGACATGGTGAAGAAAGTAACTGACATTATGGGGGTAACTGCTAGTGAGAGTGCTGAGTTATCTACCTATTAGTTGTAAGATGTAACTCATACATGGTTTAAGTAGTGGCAGGTAGATAGAGGCCCAGATGTAGGGCCTATAGAATAGGAAGAGTTTTCTACTTTCTTTTTAGATAGGTTCTTTTCATTGGATTTTAGAGAGCTAAGGTGATAGATTTCATCAACCTGAAGCAAGGCAACATGAGTGTGAAAGAGTATCCCCTTAAGTTTACTCATCTGTCTAGGTATGCTCCTCATGGGGTAGCTGATAGCAGGTCTAAGGTAAGCAAGTTCAAGTCTGGTGTATCTGATAGATAGTCAAGGAGTGTAGGAATGCAATACTAATTAAGGAGATAAACTTGTCTAGGTTGATGGTCCATGCTCAATAGATTAAGGAACAGAAGACTAAGGAGATAGGAAGGGAGAATAAGAGGGATAGAACAGGTAGCTTCAGCTTTGCTTAGCCAAAGTCAAAAAGTAGTAACCGTCCTTGATTTCTCCCAAAATCTTCAGTCCCAGCTCTGTCTTTAGTTAGTGCACTGATGCCCAAATTCAGGAATGATAATAAGGATAGGGCGCTAGGCTTTAAATCTCAGGGTAGTGTGAACAGTGCTTGAACAAATCCTATTCGCCAGAAATATAGCAGAAACCATCAAGGTATCTGCAGGGCTGGTAGGGACATGTGTTTTGGGTGTGGTAAGACAGGCCATAGAATTGGAGAATGTCCTCAGGTGGGTTTGTAGAGTCAGCATAACTGTCCTTCAGTTCAGTCCGATCGCTCGTCTCAGCAGGGTGCCGCTTCCAGTGCCACCCGTGGGTAGCACCCAAACAAGATCTACACACTTCAGTCCCGATAGGATCAGGAAATTTCTCTAAATCTGGTTACTGGTACGTTGTAAGTCTTTCACTTACATGTCTATGCTTTATTATATCCTGGAGCTTCTCTATCTTTTGTAACTCCTTACAAAGCCGTCAACTTTGGAGTCAGTCCCAAAATCCTAACAGAGCCTTTCTCAGTCTCTATCCAGTAGGTAAGACTATCATAGCTTAGCGGGTATACAGGAACTTTTGGGTTATGGTGTAACAAAAATTTACTTCAGCAGATCTTGTAGAGCTAGAGATGATGGATTTTGATTTCATTCCCGACATGGATTGGCTCCATTCATGCTATACTTAAGTTGATTGTAGGAGCAAAATTTTCTATTTCTAGTTCTTGAATAAATCAGTTTTTGAATAGAGGGGTAGTACCACAACACTTAAGGGTCAACTTGTTTCATACCTTAGAGCAAGTAAAATAATATCCAAGGGGTGTATCTATCATCTGGTGCAAGTCAAAAACTAAAGTTCCAAAACTTCTAATCTTAGGTCAGTTCCAGTCATAAGTTAATTTCTAGATGTGTTCCTAAAGATCTCTTCGGGGTTCCTCCCAAAAACAAAATTAACTTTGGAATAGACAGTTTTCTTAGAATGTGTATAGACTATCATCAGTTGAACAAAGTCACCATCAAGAATAAATACCCACTTCCTAGAATCGATGACTTGTTCGACCAACTTCAGGGTGTCAGTTACTTCTGTAAGATAGACCTTACATCCGGCTATCATCAAATAATAGTCAGACAATATGACATTCTAAAAATAGCTTTCAGAACCCGGTATGGTCACTTTGAGTTTCTAGTCATATCCTTTGGTCTCACTAATGCCCCAGTATCCTTTATGGACTTGATGAACCGATTGTTCAAATAGTACTTGGAAATTTTTATCATAGTCTTCATTGATAACATTCTTGTTTACTTCCACAATGAAAATAATCATGCCGATCATCTCAGAATAGTATTATAGACTCTCAGAGCCCATCAGTTGTTCGCTAAATTCAGTAAGTACGGATTTTGGCTAAGATAAGTAGCTTTCACTGGCTATATTATTTTCTATGATGTCATTAAATTTGATCCTCATAAGACCGAAGCAGTGAGAAACTAGCCCAGACCCATCTCTCCGTCAGATATCAAGTGTTTCTTGGGTTTGGCTGGCTATTACTGACAGTTTGTTGAAGGATTTTCATCTATTACATCCCCCATGTCAAGATTGACTCAGAAGAAAGTCAAGTTCTACTTGTCAGATTCTTGTAAGAAGAGTTTTTAGGAGTTGAAGACTCGACTCACAACAACCCCAATTTTGACTTTGCCCAATGGTTCAGACGGATTTGTTGTATACTGTGATACTTCTAGAGTTTGTTTGGGGTGTGTTTTGTTGTAGAGAGGTAATGTTATAGCCTATTCCTCTAGATAGATTAAGCCCCATGAAAAGAATTATCCCACCCATGATCTTGAGTTAGTAGCTATTGTGTTTGCCTTAAGATTTAGAGGCACTATTTGTATGGAGTGCATGTTGATGTGTTCACAGACCATAAAAGCCTGCAACATGTGTTTTCACTGAAAGACCTGAACTTGTGTCAGATAAGGTCGTTTGAGTTATTGAAAGATTATGACATGAGAGTTTGGTATCATTCGGACAAGGCTAATCTAGTGCCAGATGCCCTCAGTAGGTTGTCCATGGGTATCGTTTCTCACTTTGAGGATGGTAAGAAGAAGTTAGTTCAGGAAGTTCATCAGCTTTCCAAAGTAGGTATCCATTTGGTTGATTTGGCTAAGGGTAGTGTTGGGTGTAGAATAGTTTAGAATCTTCTTTAGTTTCTGAAGTGAAAGAGAAGTAGGACAGGGATCCCAATTTATCTAAGCTGAAAAAGTCAGTCAGAGACTAGAAGGTAGTGTTTTTCTCCCAAAGGGGAGATAGTGTGTTGCATTAGCAGGGTAGGCTATGTGTGCCATATTTAGATGACGTGAGATAGTGAATTCTTGTTGAAGCACATGGTATGCATTACTCTATTGATCCAGGGGCTACTTAGATATACCGCGACTTACAGGAAGTCTATTGGTGGAGTGGGATGTAGAGAGACATTGCAGAGTTTGTGGCTAAGTACTCTACTTGTCAGCAGGTGAAGATTGAGCACCAAAAGCCTAGTGGTTCTGTAACACCCAAATTTTCTGAATCAGAATGCTACACGGTACTCATGACCCCGAAGGACCACAAGCTAGCCCATGACTGATATCTATACCTATACACTGCAAAATATAACATGAAAATGCAGAAACATGTACTGAATGGCCATAAGGTTCAAATCTGAATAAAACATCTGATAAGACAATGTCTGAAAATGGTATAACAATACCTAAACAAATCTAAAATAATTGTTTGACGTGCTATAGTCTAGAAAGCCTCTAAACTGTCTGAATAAGGAGTTGATGGGACATGTCCCCAACTAAATCCATCTAGCGATTGAACTAAAATAGTAAATGAAGCAAAAATCATATCGTCCCTGGATAAGAAGGACTCAATACAAACTCTGAACACTGGAATGCTACTACTGATCTGGAGCTCGTGCCTCTGAACCTATGGTGTAACATAAGAGAAGCACCATAGCGCAAATGCGTCAGTACGCCTGAATGTACTGAGTATACGAGTGAGGTAGGCTAAATGCAAAGGGTTATATGCATAGAACAATACTAACTGATATGAATGTGAGAATACATACATGAATAAGCAACTATAAATGAACTCGTGGAGATACTGACTACTGAGTCTGAATACTGACAACATGAGTGTACTGCTACTGAGATACTGAATAAATGAATGACTATTTTTGATAGTTTGAATTATAAAGAACTGGTCTGATTGACTATATCTAACAGTCCTGAAACTGAGTACTGATAGTATAAGTTCTGAGAACTGGAATAATGATAACATGAGTGACTGCATCTGACAATCCTGAATCTGATGGAACTATCTAAGTCCCGTACTGTATCTGAGTTGACTGTATCTGACAATCCTGATATACTAAAATCTAAATAACTATCTGAGTTCTTTACTGAGACTGGGTGACTGTAGCTGAAAGTCCTGAAATCTATAATTGAAACTGTGGAAAGTATTCATCTAACCAACATTCCCCAAGCTAAGCTGACTGGGGTCCAATCTCTGCCCTGACTAGAAGGGTGTCAATACCGCACCACTGGTAAGGAAAACATGTGAGCAACCCTCATATAATAGGTAACTCTAGTGAGAATGGTGGGAACCCTCATATAACAGGTTAATCTACCCTCATAAAATACACTAAGATGTCTCAACCTATGCTGGCTACATAGTTCTGGAACTTAGGAATTGCTTCTAAGGATCTCAGTCCTAATCTAGCGGGTGAGTCCCCATCCCTAAGATTACTCAGTGCTGAATCCTACTCCCATCTGAAAGACACTAAACTAAATAACTGGGCCGAACTGAATAACTAAACTGAACTGATTAGCTGAACTGATACTGATTAACTAGATTGATACTAGTGGTATTGTTTAGTGGAGCTAAACTAATTTTACTGGATTCTGATGACTGACGGAATGTACTGAGTTTTGAGGACTGGTTGAGAGTACTGAAGTTACTGAGATTGACTTTGAATACTGAGGTTACAGATATTACTGAGTACTGAGATCACTGAGATTACTGAACTACTGAGATTACTGAGCACTGAATTACTGAGAATATTGAACTACTGAGATTACTGAGTTTTCCCGAGTCACATGACTGACTGAATTCTACTGAATCATGGCTTGATTTTGTATATCATGAAACATGACATGGATCTAGGCACACAGCTATATTTTTGGGTCCGAATACACCCAGGACTCGATGGAAGGAAACAGATACAACATGACTGACTTGATCATAAGATTGGAGTCCACAATTCACATTGTCATAAGTAGGGGATATTATACTTCATGTATTTATTCAACATCTCAAACATGGTAGGGTAAAGCATGGATATATTTTATGTACATAATTCGTATCTCCATTATCATACATATTTCATACCACAACAATAACAACACATAAATAGCATGAAAATCCATATTGAAGTGTATAGCTAACATGGACTTGTCATTTAGATATCATGGAATCATGTAAATATGAATTTCTAGCATCCTAGGCATTTTATCAAACACCTTGCATGCATTCTTTAAGGAATAGGTCGATTTCATACTTGCATCATATCAAACCACCCAAAGTTCGTGTTTTTCAACTAACAACCACATATATTCCATGAAAACACCTTTAGATATCATTTTGAAACTTAAACAACAATCATCAACAAGTACATGCTCATATAACCATAAAAAGTTTACAAAATAACATTTAAAAGTATGATTCTTGAGCTCTATGAACGAATTGAATCCATAGATGAACACTACGCATACCTTAAAGCTTGATCTTGAAAGAGATCTAATGTTTCTGAAGGTTCCTGAAGAAATCCTTAGGATTGCCCTTGATTTTTCTTGACTAGGGTTTAACCCCTTTGGGAAAGAATGTTCTTGTTCTTGAGTAGATGATCTTGAGAGGAAACCCTAATCCTATGGTTGAAAGTGTATGAGAGAGCTTTTTGATATGTTTTAACTAAAGAGAATGGAAGTTAATACGTTCCTTGAGGGTTATAAGTCGTGGAAAGTGAAGGACAAAGACCAAAATACCCTTATGAAATAAATTTCCAGTTGCTGAAAATAATAGCTGATGACATTTGTGACAAGGCGTCAAAAATGTGACAAGCCGTCAAAAATATCATCACACAGGAGTTGATTCTGCCTAAGGCTGACGACATTTGTGACATGGCATCAAAAATGTGATAATCCGTCAAAAATATCGTCACACAGAAGCTGAATTTTGCCTAAGGCTGACGACATGTGTGACATGGCATCAAAAATGTGGTAAGCTACCACGAATGTCATCACTTAGGAGATGGATTCTGCCTAAGGCTGACAACATTTGTGACATGGCGTCAAAAATATGGTAAGCTACCACAAATTTTGTCACTTAGGAGCTGGTTTCTACCTAAGGCTAACGACCTTCGTGATAGGGCATCACAAATGTGGTAAGCTACCACGAATGTCATCACACTATTTCCAGCCTGACATGCTGGAGTAAAATAGGAATAACTCTTTGATCTGATATTGGATTTAGGAAAAATTGGCATCGTTGGAAAGATAATTCAATTATCTATTTTTTGATAGGTCATGAGCTCAAAAATTCCAAGTATAATGAGAGATATGCTCATTTGAATTTGACTATACCAATATCCTTCTGAAGAATTAATCGGTAAGGAATGTTTTGATTCGTCTGATAGCTGGGAGTTATTTGAAGCCTTAATATACATCTAACTTAATCATAAAACTATAAAAGAACCATGATATACTATGCATGATCTTGGTACATGGCTCTAATATTGGTTTGGATTTTTTGGGGTATTACAGGTTCCATGCAAGAGTTGAGTAATCCTATATAGAATTAGGAAGAAGTGAACATGGATTTCGTGATGGGTTTGCCTCGTACTCATCATTAGGATGATGAAAGTTGGGTTATTTTAGACAGGATGACTAAGTCCGACCATTTCTTCCCACTCCATACCTCCTATTCAGTTGAGGACTATGCCAGGCTCTATATCAGAGAGTTGGTTAGTTTACACGGTGTCCCATTGTCCATCATTTCAAATAGAGTTACACAGTTCACCTCTTAATTTTGGAAAGCCTTCAAAAAGGGTCTTGGTACCCAAGTCCATCTCAATACAACCTTTCACTCTCAGACAGATAATTTAGAGAAAAGGACTATTCAGACTCTAAGAGGATATGTTGAGAGCGTGTGTCATTGACTTTAAGGGCAGTTGGGATGACCACTTACCTTTGATTAAGTTCATGTATAATAACAACTATTATTCCAGTATTTAGATGGCTTCATTTGGGGCTCTTTATGTGGGGAGGTATTGATCTCCTATTGGTTGGTTTGAGGTAGGAGAGACCGTACTGATAGGGCTTAATTTAGTATTTGATGCCTTAGATAAGGTTCAGTTGATCAGGGAAAGGCTTAAAGCATACCAAAGTCGACAAAAATGTTATGTGGATGTGAGGATAAAAGACCTCGAGTTTGAGATTGACGACTTTGTGTATTTAAAAATCTCTCCCATAATGGGAGTGAAGAGGTTTGGTAAGAAGGGAAAACTTAGTCCCCGATATGTTGGCCCTTATAGGATTTTGAGTCATTTTAGAAAGGTAGCCTTTGAACTTGAATTTCCTACTGACTTAGCATCTGTGCACCCAGTGTTTCATCTCTCCCTGCTAAAGAAGTGCATAGGTGACCTAGCAGTTGTAGTCCCCGTATAGAGTGTAGATGTTCAGAATAGTCTCTCTTATGAAGAATTTCCTGTCAAAATCCTTGATCGTCAGACTCGAAGCCTAAGGAACAAAGAAGTTCCCTTGGTCAAAGTTCTTTGGCGGAACCAGTCCACTGAGGGAGACACTTCGGAAGCAGAAGCAAACATCAAAACCAAGTACCCTCATCTCTTCTCCGCAAACTCAGACTCAGCCTAAGGTAACAGTCTTCCTTAGATTTACTCTATTCCATTCTTAGTTTCAGCTGCATATAATTCTCATATCATTCATGTATTCATGAATCAGGTCAGTCATGAGTCATGTATAATGATTCAGTCATGTTTTTGCTATGCACGTCAGTATAGTCGCAGTACCTCAGTGCCTCTTAGCTGAATTAGTCTCGTTCAAGGACAAATGTTCCTAAGGGAGAAATATTGTAAGAACCCGTAAAGTCCTAGACCATTTCATTCCTATATCATACCAAAAGAGGTCCTAGACTTAGAAAATTTCAACTAAGTGTTGAGACTTAGTCTAATTTTTTGCCTCAATATTTCAATGGTCTTATTTTCTATCTTTCCAGCCTTAGATTGTCGATTTTAAATTGATTCATGATCAGGGTAATCTATAGGTCATCTTGGGTGAGTTTCAAAATTTTTGAACATAGTTTGAGACACATTTGGATAACCAAAATAGCAAGCCAATGCGATCAGGACGCATAGCTTTGGCTATCGCATCAACGAGGCACATCGGTAATTGCATCGATACCGACACGGCACGACACCTATCGCGTCACTGGGAACTTTTTGCTTACTAAATTATGGGTTTGTGGTGGCAAAGGAGTCATTTTACACCTATCTTAACCCACCATAACATGAAATTAAGCCTTTCAAAGGGAAAAATTTACTCATTATTTCAAAAATTCTCTCAAGAGCAAAACCCTAGTTCATCAAGTCTAATGTCAAGTTCCAAGAAATCACCAACAATTCTGACGAATTCAACAATAAGGTATGTTTAGGTGTTCATTCTTAGGTTCCTTCCACCCTTGGAGTTCAAGAATCTTTTCTTAAAAAACATAGATTATGATTTGTATTCTTGAATGGAATTGTATTCATGTATGAGTTGTTGTGTGGGTGTCAAGCCAAAAATAATATGAGTTTCATGTAAATGAACTAGAATGTGTGTAAATTTATGTAACCCTCATGCTAAATCCTTGAATTGTGATGTTAAATATGGTAGTCATGAAATTCATATATTGCTCATTCTCATGTACAAGATTTATGCATCCTAGGTCTTTGAAAAAATTTCTATATGGGGGAATAGTGCATGATAAGCTATGTGTGATGCTTTTAAAGTTGAGTTATGATTCCATTATCTTTTCTATTAAGTCCTGGGGATATTTATTACCTGAAATTTAGTTGTTTATCTAGTCTCCAGTCAAAATAGAATGATTCCATAGCGTCCTGAACAACAACGTTCGGTCAGTCAACAGAATCAGTTGTGAGTTCATTCAAGCCTAGTACTATCTAGTGATCAATTCAGTGTCGATTCAGTCCCAAGCGAACCCAGGGATGGGGGCATTCCTGCTAGTAGAGAGTTTCACCCTTAGTAGTAGTCCCTAAGTTATATAATTACATAGCCAGCGTAGGGTAAATCGTCTTCCTATCAGACTAGGGTGTACATAACCATATACATCGCATAAGTCGTCCTACCAGATTAGGGTTGACCCAGTCCATGTTAGTACCCCATGGCACGGTGCTAACACCCTTCTAACTGGGGTTATAGGTTGGACCCCAAATCAGTCTATAATCTGGGTATGTCGAGTAGATGGTAACTCCCAAGTTACAGTTTTAGTATTCAGTATCCAGTATTTAGTATAAAACTTAGTTTAGTTCTACACAATCATGACTCATAGTTATTAGTTGTTCAGTTATCAGAAATTCAGTACATCAGCTTTAGACTAATCCAGAAATACGATATATGCTTGGTATTGCATGTTCAATACTTACAGTAGTCCAAGTTTTGCATAAACTCTCATCCAGTTATTTCATAATATTTAGTTATTATTCTCATGCATGTGAACCCATGCATATCAGCCTAACCTTACCTAGCATACCAGTACATCCAAAGTAGTGACACATACTCTTTCTTTGAGCTATGATGTCTCATATCATATGTTTGAACGCTCGGGTTCCTGACCGTACCTAGTTAGATTAGTCGATCAGTCGCAGCTACTGTAATGAGTCCTCATCCATCGAGGACGTGACACTCATTTAGCTATTTTAATTATTTACAGTATTTTAGTTTTTCAGTTACTTTTAGACAATAGTTAGAGTTAGTTGGGGTCTGTCCCATCAACTCATTTATTTTAGATTGTAGAGGCTTTCAAACACTTTCAGTTTGCAATTATTCTACAAATGTACTCAGTATTGATATAATTTTGTAAAACTTATGGTGTTTTTCAGTTTTTACTTCCATATATGTTTCATGATTCTTATTCGGTGCTCACAACAAGTACCAGTCATAGGTTAGTTTGTGGTCCTTCTGGGTCGTAAGCACCGTGTGACACCCAGGGTGTAGTCCCGTGGCACTACAAATATTCTTCACCAATTCCCACTTTCCTTCATCAATATGAGCCAAACTCCCCATGGACAACCTGTTAAGAGCATCAACAACCACGTTAGCTTTACTTGGGTGGTAGTAAAGACATATCATAATCCTTGAGAAACTCCAACCATCTCCTCTGCCTGAGATTTAGCTCCTTTTGAGTGAACAGATACTGTAGACTCTTATGATCAGAAAGGATATCCACATGAACACCAAACAGATAATGCCTCCATATTTTCAAAGCAAACAGAACTACCAACAGCTCCAAGTCATGAGTAGGATAATTCCTCTCATGCACCTTTAACTTCCTAAAATCATAGGCAATCACCTTTCCATGCTACATTAAAACACAACCAAGCCCTACCCGAGATGCATCACAATAAACCACAAACCCATCATTACCTTTTGACAAGGTAAGAATTGGAACCAAAGTTAGCTTGTCTTTCAACGTCTCAAAACTCTGTTCACAAGTATTCGACCAAGAAAACTTCACCTTCTTTTGAGTCAACTTAGTTAAAAGAGCAGCTATACTCGAGAAACTTACCACAAACCATCTATAATACCCAGCCAAACCTAAGAAGCTCCGGATATAGAATGGAGTCTGGGTATAGGCCACCTTTTAACCACCACCACCTTCTAAGGATCTACCTTAATCCCCTCATTAGAAAAATATGACAAATAAAAGTCGCAACGTTCAATCGAAACTCACACTTAGAGAACTTGGCATACAACTGTTGTTCCTACAAGGCCGAAAGCATCTCACCGAGTTGATTAGAATAATCCACCTTACTCTTAGAATAAACCAGAATATCATTAATAAACACAACGACAAAGAAATCTAAGAACTGCTGAAAACCCTGTTCATCAGATCCATAATGCCGTTGGGGCATTAGTCAATTCAAATGACATCACTAAGAATTCAAAATGCCTATATCGAGTGTGAAAAGTTGTTTTAGGGATATCCACCTCTCTAATCTTAGGCTGATGACACCCAGACCAAAGATCTATCTTAGAAAAGAACTTGACAACTTGCAACTGAACAAAAAAATTGCCAATCCTTGGAAGATGATACTGGTTCTTGACCATTACCTTTTCAACTACTTGTAGTCAATGCACATCCGAAGGGAACCGTTCTTCTTGCTCACGAACAACACTGGTGCACCTCATGGAGATACACTAGGATAAATAAACCCCTTATCCAGAAGATCTTTAAGTTGTTCCTTAATTTCCCTCAACTCAGCCGGAGCCATTCTATATGAAGGAATAGATATTGGATGAGTGTCCGGAAGAAAATCAATACCAAACTCTATTTTCCTATCCAAATAAACACTAGGAAGATTATCTAAAAAGACCTCAAGAAACTCATTAACCACCAAACCTAACTATAAAGAAGGACCTTTTGAGTTAGAATCTTTAACTCAGTCCAAATGATAGACAATCCTTAGAGATCAATCTTTGAGCTCTAAGATAAGAAATAAACCTGCCTCTAAGAGCTATGGAACCACCCTCTCATTCTATGACTGACTCACTAGGGAATCTAAAGATAATCTTATGGGTCCGACAATCCAAGGACGCGTAATAAGAGTGTAACCAATCCATCCATAGAATAACATCAAAATGTACCATATCTAGTTCAAACAGATTCACCAAGGTCTGTTTTCTACCAGCAGCTACCACACCCCCCCAATAGACTCTCTTAGCACTATCCGAGTCACCTACTAGGATAAAAATAGAAAAAGAATCCGAAATAACCTCGGGATCAAAATCAATACACAAATCCATATATGGGGTCATATAAAAGAGAGTATACCCCGGATCAAGCAAACAATACACGTCATAAGAAAAGAGCTGTAACATACCAGTAACGACATCAAGTGATATCTCAGATTCTTACCAAGATGCAAGAGCATACAATATATTCAAACCAATACTAGAACTAGGCGTAGTAACAACTACAGATACGATACCATCGGGTAAAGTAGTAGAAGATGAAGCAACCAAAAACTTATTTGCTCTCGTATCAACCTTATTAGCCGGACAATTCCTGAGCAGATAACCTGGCTGGCCATACTTAAAACACCTGTCCCCCCATCATAAAAAGCTCAGTGAGGATGATTACAGAACTGATAAGTAGGGCATAAAGAAATAGACTGACCCCCGATCGCCTGAGATTGGGCACCTTGTTCCCAAAAATTATCACTACCTTGCGGACACCTGTTGCCCGAATACTTCGGGTAAGTGGAACTAGTAGAAGACAAGGAACCAAAACTCCCCCACTTTTTTTTCTGTCATTTGCTACCTCCCAACCACCTTACGATTGAGCACGTCTCTAATTAAACCTGCTCCTCTTACACTGCCTATCTCCGAATCCACCTTCCTCCTTTTTTCATCCTTCACCTAATGCATATGAACAGTCAATATCAAAATGTCCATATCCTTAATCAGCAAAGCATTCTTGATTTCCAAGATTAAATCCCGATTTAACCCAGAAGAAAACTTTCTCATTCTCTCTTTTATATTAGCCACTAAATAAGGAGCATACCTTGACAGCTGATGGAACTTTAAGCCATATTCCTTGATAGTCATTCTCCCCTACTTGAGATTGACAAACTTCTCTATCTTTGCTTTCCTCAGCTTTTTATGAAAGAAATAATGCAAGATGGCATTAGAAAAAAGCCTCCTACAAATCTTACTCCTCCACATCACATCTATCCCTGTCCTACTCTTCATACCACTGGTATGAAACATTTTTGAGCTAATAATCTACAAAGTTCACACCTTCAACATTAGTAGCCTACATCACCCAAAATATCTTTTCCATTTAGACAAGAAAGCTTGAGGATCCCTCTCTACCATCACTACAGTGAAAGTAGGAGGATTTACCTTCATGAATTGGCCAACCTTTGTGGCCTCAGCAGATAACCCACCAGATACATCCCGCTCAGTATGAGAAGCAACTAATTACGGAATAACATAGATCGAATTACAAAAGTCTGCATTAGTCACCTCACCTTGAGGAGGACTAGTAGCAACTGGTAGAACTCCAGAACCATCATGAATAGGACCCATGGAGCAAATATGAACTCCATACGTAGGATGTACCCAATCAAAATAGTCCTCGAATGAAATAAAAGAGTTTTCTCGTGCTTCAAATCTGCAAGGCATGATCTGAAAAATGAACAAATAAGGATTAGAGAAGATTCTAGAACTTTAGACTCTAAGCTCGAAAGTAGAATACCAAGAATATGAAACATTCCTAAATGCCTTATAGCCTCTCTCTTATGAGTGTGGCATGCTAAACACCCCTAAAAGAGACTCTACTAGACATGACTTTGTGGACTCCCAAGTTACCATGAACCTAAGTCTCTGAGACCAACTTGAGACAACCCGACCTAGGGCTTTGTCGTAAAGGGCATCCCAAGTCAGACCCGAACCGAAGAACATACCCGAACCGAAGACCACCCTCGGTACCCAACCCAATACCTTGATTTGGCTGAATTTTGAACAAATAAAATTATAGCATTATTGTTTGCATCAAGACTCTATATAGCATCGTGGTTGCGACTAACCCAACCGAGTCCAAACGTATGACTATGCCAACCAGCCAACCCATACCAAACCATAACAAAGGGCCATAAACCAGACCATAATAGAATGTCATGATCCGAGCTGAGGCCCTGGCTGTAATGAGCATCCCAAACCATGAAGACCCGATCGCCCTTCTATATCTGGTAATCTTGAAAAATATTTATATAATATAAGAAAATTTGTGGAAAAATAAGACATAACAGAACAATGGTCAATCTCATAAACTTTGAACAACTAAAAAGAAAATCCTGAATACTCTAAGCATGTGACACCCATCTGTGAAATCTCTAACATTACATGATTAATCATAAGTCTAAAAGAAGACTGTACAAGGCCCTCAGTCAGACCATAAACTAAATGAATGACAATGTTCTGTAAACCCAGCCTTTCGGAATAGGGGAGGCTCACCAACTCTAAATCTCTGAAACATCACTCTACTGCTTAGCTGGACCCCGGGACTGTGCCTCAAATCCTTAAATATAGGGTCAATACAGATACACTGGTACACAGAACCATCCAAAAAATAATAATATATAAACTAAGTGAGAGCATTTCATGAAAAGTACGTCATCATCAACCATTTAAAAATCCATGTGCATAGTAAATAGTTTTTTAAAAATAGTTTTGAAAATCAACTCAACATCGTTGTCTTAGTTCTGAGTTAGGTGCTACACCCTACAAGTCTGATATTCCACGGGCTATATGAAATCTGCCATTTACTCAGCGGGTAATACCCAACCCAAGTTTGCCGCAAGGGATGGAGTGTTTGAGTCTGATATGCCTCAGGGCACTAGGCCAACGTATAATCCCTCTGAGGGATATAATAGTTCGTATCAGCAAAACACGATATCGGGCAAGGAGTTTTCCAAACTCATGCCTTCTTTAGGTAACCACCTATCATCTCTTAAGCCCATTTTTAACTTCTTCTGTACGTGCATATTTTAAAACTCAAAGTCTAAAAATCTAATTGAAATCTAACTTCTATTCTATTCTAAGTCTGTTATGGCATTATCTTTGGTATCATCATACCAAGACTTGCAAGTCGTATGTTTAGGCATATAAAATTTACATTACTTCCTTTAATCCAATTGATTCAGCTGACCACCAAAAACATTCAACGATGCAAGAGATTTCTTCTTATTAAAATATATATCAACTATGCAAGGATGCTCTCTTTACAACATTTCAATAATCATGTGATGGTCAATTTGTCAAAAAATTCATGCAATTGAATAACTCTTAATTTGTAAATAAAAAAGGTAACATAATGAGAGAGGAAATTTAGTTCTTCATGCTCTCAATTCATACTTCAAAACTGAAAACACATTTATACATACACACGAGTAGAGTTCAATTTATCATAAGGCCTCAAGACCAAAATCGTGCATTATATGAAGGATTTGAAATACTTACTTTTCGTTGTAATTTAAGCTTTTTATGAAAATATGATTTCTCAACATTCTAAACATTAATATAAAGATTTAACCATGCCCATGTAGTTAGGAAATCCCTACGTACCTTATGTTGTTTTAGTTTGAATATTGGAACACTAATCTTGACACTTTTATTAAAATCTTGAACTTAGAGTAAGAACTCTTGATCTTTGGGAGGGAGGTTAGGGTTTTGTCTTGATAAATTTGAGTGAATATGGGAATATTATGCCCTACAAACATTTTAATCGTCATCTAATATGACTAGGAATTGTAGGGAAAAGATGAGATTACCCCTTGAACATAAAAGTTGCAGAAAAACCCCAATTTTGTGGCTCACCGCTGAGCGGTATTTGTCCTACCGCTATTGACACCGCTTAGCGGTGTAATAGCGGTGAGCTGCTATTTTTGAACACTAAAATTTTAAGCTTTACAGCTGAGCAGTATTTGCTCCACTGCTATTGCACCACCGAGTGGTGTAATCGCGGACGCCCTCTTCCTCTCATGAAAATTTCTATAACTTTTTAGTTGAGTATCAGATTTAGGTGAAACCGGTGGAATTGGAAAGTGGACTCAAATACATTTCATTTGATATATAGTAAGACCTATAATTAGATATATCCAAGAAGTTATAGTCGATAGAACTTGACCCAAGTTTAGATGCTCACTAAAACTCAATTGATAGGAAAACTTTCAACTCGTCTTTGAGTTAAGGGACCTCTATGATCTCAATTCAGCTCTACTAGATTCCCACACTACATAATTAATTAACACACTAAATTTGAATAGGACTTATTGGCTTTTGTAACCTTTACGCGTAGGAATGGCAATTTACGTTCTAGCCCAAATTGCTGGTTGTTACATTATCTCCCCTTAGGATCATTCATCCCCGAATGATGACTTAGGACATAACAAGCACGATTTCAAGAGCTAAATGAAATAAAAAGAGTAATATAGGATTTGTACCTTCTAAATCATTACCCATGCCTTTGAAAAGAGTCGAGTATCTCTTACACATATCATCTTCTAGCTCCCAAGTAGCTTTCTCAACTTTTTGATTCCTCCACATCACCTTAATCGAAGCTATTTCCTTGCTCCTCAACTTTTAAACTTGGCAATCCAAGATGGAAATGGGTTCTTCTTCATACGACAAGGAGTCTTTCACATTGATCTCCTCTACAGGCAATACTAGGGAATGATCTCTAATTCACTTTTTCAACATGGATACATGGAATACTGGATGAACAGAAGCTTGGATTGCAGGTAAATCTAAATCATAGCCAACCCATCGATCCTCTTCAGAATCTGATACGATCCTATATAATGAGGACTGAGCTTCCATTTCCTTTCAAAATGCATGGCTCCCTTCATGGGGGAGACTTTGAGAAACATCTAATCACCATCCTCAAATTCCAACTCTCTTCTCCTAATATCGGCATAGGATTTCTAACGACTCTGAGCTATCTTAAGTCATTCTTTAATGATCTTCACCTTCTCCATTGCCTAATGAACAAGGTCAGGCCTAAACAATTGGGTTTCACCCACTTTATACCACCCAATTGGTGATCTACATCTCCTCTCATAAAGTGCCTCAAAAGGGGCTATCTAACTACTGGCATGGTAGCTATTATTGTAGGCAAACTATATCAATGACAAATGATCTACCCAACTACCTTTGAAGTCAATTACACAGACCCTCAATATATCCCCAAGGGTATGAATAGTGCGCTCAGCTTGCCCATCAGTCTGAAGGTGGAAGGCAGTACTTAGGCTCACTTGTGTACCTACACCCCTCTAAAAAGACTACCAAAACTGTGAACAAAATTGCATACCTTGATTGAATTTAATGGATACTGGTGCCCTATGCAAGTGAACTATTTCCTCAATGTACAACTTGGCATAATCATCTCCAGAATAGTTAGTCCTTACTGGCAAAAAGTGAGCTGACTTGGTCATCTAGTCTACAATCACCCAAATAGAGTCATATTAGTTTCAGGACTTTGGAAGCCCCCTGATGAATCCATATTGATCATCCCCCATTTCCATATAGGCAAAGCTATCTCTTGGGAAGTACCCCCTGGTCTCAAATGTTCTACCTTGACTTGTTGACAATTTAAGCACTTAGAAACAAAATCAACAACATCACGTTTCATATTGTTCCACCAATAAATCGTCTTAAAATCATGGAACATTTGAGTAGAGCTTGGGTGAACAACATACCTCAAAATGTGAGCTTTATGAAGAATTATCTCTCACAAACTATCCTCGTTCGGTACACATAGCCTACCCTGATACCTCAAATCCAATCACGTTCAATCTCAAATGCCATCACCTTCTATTGACCAACATCTTTTTTAATCTTCATCAAGATGGGGTCTTCAGCCTGATTTTCCTTAACTTCAATACATAAGGAGGATTTAGCAATCTCATGAATGAACACTACCCCATTTTTGGAATCCATAAGTCTAACTCCCTAATTTTCCAGTCGGTGAATATCCTTCACCATCTTTCTCTGCCCTTAATCAGTATGAGCAAGACTGCCCATTGACAACCTACTAAGGGCACTGGCCACTATATTTGCCTTGCTCGAATGATAGTGCAGGCTCATATCATAATTTTTCAACAGCTCCAACCAATGTCACTGCCTGAGATTCAGTTTTTTCTATGATAAAACATAATGAAAACTTTTGTGGTCAGTGAAAATATCAACGTGTACCCCATATAGATAATGCCGCCATATCTTAAGTGCGAACACCATAACCACTAACTCTAAGTCATGGGTGGGGTAATTTCGCTCGTGCACCTTCAACTGCCTAGATGAATAAGCTACCACCTTACCATGCAACATGAATACATACCCAAGTCCCACTCGGGATGCAGCACAGTACAAAACAAAACCCTCTGTACCTTCGGGAAGGGTCAAACCAAGTGCGGTAGTTAATTTGTCTTTCAATTTCTTAAAGCTATCCTCACAAGAGTTAGACCACATAAATTTCACTTTCTTCTTTGTCAATTTAGTAAGTGGAGCAACTATGGAGGAAAAACTTTATACGAACCTTCTGTAATATCCCACCAAACCCAAAAAGCTCTGAATATCAGTTGGAGTTGTGGGTCTAGGCCATTTTCTCACTACCTCAATCTTTTGGGGATAAACCTTAATTCTTTCACTAGACACAATATGCCCCATGAAAGCAATAACACTAAGCCAAAATTCACACTTGGAAAATTTTGTATACAATTTATGATCTTTTAGGGTTTGAAGGATAATTCGAAGGTGACTGGCATGATCTTCCTCATTCTTGGAGTAAACTAAGATGTCGTCGATGAAAACTATGACAACCAGGTCTAGAACTGACGGAACACCCTATTTATTAGGTCCATGAAAGCTGTAGGGGCGTTAGTCAATCTAAAGGACATGACTAATAATTAATAATGGCCATATCGAGCTCGAAAACCTATTTTAGGAATGTCAGCCTCCCTAACCTTCAATTGATGATACCCCGAACGAAGTTCTATTTTAGAGAAACATTTTGCACCTTGGAGTTTATCAAACAAATCATCAATTATGGGAAAAGGGTATTTATTTTTAACAGTAACCTTATTTAGCTGATGACAGTCTATACACCTACGGAGGGAACTATATTTATTATGTACAAAGAGTATAGGTGCACCCCAGGGAGAAACACTAGGACAAATAAAGCCCTTGTCAAGAAGATCTTTCAATTTTTCTTTCAATTTTTTTAACTATGCAGGAGCCATTCTGTATGGCAGAACAGAAATGGGACAAGTGTCCAGCAATAATTCAATACCAAAATTTATCTCTCTGTCGGGTGGTATCCCATGGGAGGTCATCAGGAAAAACTTTTGGGAATTCATTAACCACAAGTACGGACTGGAGTGAAGGATTTCCAGCATTGGAATCTTTGACCCAAATCAAATGGTACAAACATCCCTTTGAAATAAGTTTACGGGCTCTGAGATAAGATATGAACTTTCCCTTAGGTGCTAAAGAATACCCTTCCCACTCTATCACTGGTTAATTCAGAAAAGAGAAAGTGACTTTTCGAGTTCTATAGTCTAGTGTGGCATAACACGAATAGAGCCAATCCATCCCCAACATAGAATCAAAGTCAATCATATCAAGCTATACAAAGTCTGCCATAGTATCACGATTACAAATGGACACAACACAATTTCTATACACCCTTCTAGCCATAATCGAGTCACCAACAAGGGTGGAAATAGAGAAAGGTTTTGGAATAACTTCAGGCTCAAACCCAAAACTGTCTGCCATATATGGGGTCACATAAGACAAGGTAGACCCGGGATCAAGTAACACATACACATCACGGGAAAAAATTTGTAACGTACTTGTGACTAAATCTAGTAAAGCCTCTACATCTTGGCGATTGGACAACGCATACAATTGATTGCGATCGCCTTCGTTAGCTGAAGTAATACCTTTAGAAGGTGATGGTAGGCGGTTGTGGAATTTTCTTGAGACCTGGAACCACCGAAGTTCCTACCGATGGAAGGATAATCTCTTTGAAAATGGCCTGAATGACAAGTATAACACACCAAGATGCCTAACTGACACTTTCTCGAGTGATGTTTATCGCAAGTCCCACATTGTGGAAATGACAAATATGTCAGAGCTACACTACTTTGGGACTAAGTACCCTGCGCCCTCCACCCACTATTAGACTGAGGGTTGAAGGACCTCTGATCATTAGAAAGATTAGGTGCTGGGGCACTGGATGATGATTGAGCGTTGCTTCAAAACTTTTTATTCGACCACCTGTTACCCCAATTTCTACCCTGGTGCTGACTGTTATTCAGGTCTGTAGACCTAACCCTCTTGACCTGCCTGTCTTTCTCCCTTGCCTCTGCCAACCTTTTCATCTGCTCTTCAACCTGTTGCATATGAACAGATAGCCTGGAGAAATCTATATTTCTATTCAACATTGATTCTTTACATTCTAGTACCAAATTATCTGAGAGACCGGATGCAAACTTTCTCATGCGAGCCCTCATGTTACCCACCAATTCTAGAGCATAACGTGATAACTGGTTGAATTTCAGGGTGTACTCCTTAACACTCATCTTTCCTTGCTTCAAGTTTATAAACTCTTCAGCCTTGGATTCCCTTAATTTCGGGGGAAAGAATCAATCCAGAAAGGCCTCCATGAAGTCATCCTACACAGAAGGCTCAACATTATTACCCTTCGAATTCTCTCATTTGTTATACCATAGATTGGCGACATCTTTCAACTGATAAGAAGCTAATTCAACCCCTTCAACCTCATTCATATGCATGACCTAGAAAATCTTCTCCAATTTATCAATAAACCTTTGGGGGTCCTCTTAAACCTTCGTGGAGGTGAACATAGGTTGGTTCAGCCTCATGAATTGGCCAACCCAGGTAATCTCAGATGAAACAGATACAAACCCTACATCTTCTGACTGATGGGCCTGAAAAGCCACCAAATAGGCTATCATATACATGGACTATCAGAACTCTTCATTAGATACCTCTCTCTGAGGAGGTTGAGTGTGATTAGCTCCAGACTGAGGAGCCATGGGGGACCTAGGTGGGCTGGTATGAATAGGAAAAACTCCCACAGTAGCAACAAACTCAAGAGTATGAGACCTATTACGTGTCCTCATCCTATGTGTAGGGCAGACATCCTCTTCTTGGGCATTTTATTTATTGGGGCGATGGGGAGGCATGATATATTTCTAAAATACAAGATATCATTGATTAGAGGACATTCAAACTCTACAACATGGACTAAATCACAAAAAAAGGGAGACATTCCTAAATGCCTTGTAGCTTCCTACTTATAGGTGTGGCACGCTACACACCCATAAGCAGGACTCTACCTGATGCAATTTTGCAGATACCCTAGGACCATAAACTGTGATCTGATACCAAGTTTGTCGTGACCCGAAATGAGGACCTGGCCATAATGAGCATCCCAAACCATAAAGGATCGGGCGCCCTTCTCTATTTGGGAATCATGCACAATATTCATTTTATATAAGAAAATTTGCGGAAAACAACACATAATGGAACCATGGTCAATCTCATAAACTTTGAATAATTAAAAAGGAAATTCTGAATACTCTAAGCATGTGACACCCATCTGCAAAATCTTGAACATTACATGATTCATCATAAGTCTAAAATAAGACTGGGACAAGGCCCGCAGCCAGACCATAAACTAAATAAATGACAATTTTCTATAAACTCGGCCTTCCATTATAGGGAAGGCTTACCAACTGTAAATCTTTGAAACACCACTCTACTGCTTAGCTGGACCCCGGGACTGTGCCTCAAATCCTTAAATATAGGGGTCAATACGGATGTACTGGTTCGCAGAACCATCCAAAAATAAATAATAATATATAAAGTAAGTGAGAGCATTTCATGAAAAGTACGTCATCATCAACCATTTGAAAATCCATGGGCATAGTAAATAGGCTTTTAAAAATAGTTCTGAAAATCAACTCAATATCTTTGTCTTAGTTTTGAGCTAGGTAGTTCACCCTACAAGTCTGATATTCCATGGGCTATATAGAATCTGCCATTTACTCAGAGGGTAAGACCCAAACCCAAGTTTCCCACAAGGGTTGAAGTGTCTGAGTCTGATATGTAGGCCAGTATATAATCCCTCCAGGGGACATAATAACCTGTATCAGTGAAACAGGTTTTGGGCAATGAGTTTTCTTAACTCATGCCTTCTTAGGATAACCACCTATGACCTAACATCACTTAAGCCCATTTTTAACCTTTGTTGAACATGTATCTTTCTAAACTCAATGTCTGAAAATCTAATTGAAATCTGACTTCTATTCCGTTCTAAGTCTGTTATGACATTATCTGATTTTGGTATTGACATACCAAGACTTGTAAGTCATATGTCTAGGCCATATAAAGATTTACATTAGTTCCTTCAATCTATTTGATTCAGTTGACCACAAAAAATATTCAACAATGCAAGAGAGTTCTTTTTATCAAAATATATATCAACTATGCAAGGATGCTCTCTTATAAACATTTCAATAATCATGTGGTGGTCAATTTCTCGAAACAATCATGAAATTGAATAACTCTTAATTTGTAAATAAAAAAGGTAACACAATGAGAGAGAAAATTTCGTTCTTCATGCTCTCAATTAATACTTCAAAACTAAAAACACATTTATACATACACACGAGTAGAGTTCAATTTAACATAAGGCCTCAAGACCAAAATCATGCATCACATGAAGGATTTGAAATACTTAGTTTTCGTTGTAATTCAAGATTTTCATGAAAAGATGATTTATTAACATTCTAAACATTAATATAAGGATTTAACCATGCCCATGTAGTTAGGAAAGCCCTGCGTACCTTATGTTGTTTTAGTTTGAAGATTGGAACACTAATCTTGACCCTTTTCTTAAAATCTTAAACTTAGAGTATGAACTCTTGATCTTTGGCAGGGAGATTAGGGTTTTGTTCTTGATAAATTGTAGTGCATATGGGCATATTATTCCCTAAAAATGTTTTAATAATTAGTTAATATGACTAGGAATTGTAGGGAAAAGATGAGACAACCCCTTGAACTTAAAAGTTGCAGAAAAATCATAATTTTATTACTCACCGATGAACGATATTGGTCCCACCGCTATTGGCACCGCTGAGCGGTGTAATAGCAGTGAGCTACTATTTTTGACAATTACAATTTTATGTTTTACCACTTAGCGATGTTGGCTCCACCCCTATTGCACTGCCAAGCAGTGTAATCAGGACAGCCCACTGTCTCTCACAAAAAGTGCTATAACTTTATACTCGGGTATCGAATTTAGGGAAAACCGATGGCGTTGGAAAGAGGACTCAAATACCTTTCATTTTATATATAGTAGACCCTCTAATTCAATATATACAAGAAGTTATGGTTGATAGTATTTGACCCAAGTTTAGACACTCACTAAAACTCAATTGATAGGAAAACTTTCAACTCGTCTTTGAGTTAAGGGACTTCTATGATCTTAATTCATACTCAACTAGATTCCCACACTACATAATTGATTAACACACTAAATTTGCATAGGACTTATTGGATTTTGGAACCTTTACGCATAAGAATGGCGATTTACATTCTAGCCCAAATTGCGGGTTGTTACACTGAAGAAGCAACAAAAAGTAATATAATTAATCCCAAAATAAAATATGATAAAACAGTAAGAAATTATGTCCAATGATGTCAGCCCCACTACCGATGCCAATAATAAGGTTGACGCCAATACTAATCCCGCCCATACCAACCCATAATAGTAATATAAAGCCTCTGGCCAAAAGAATAAGAATATCCGGTTGGGACATGCCTCCAACCATAGACAAAACCAATATCCAAAATATAGTTAAAGTGTGTAGGAATATCCATAACATGAAATGGAGCCTTCCGAAAAGTTGGAAGCTTACCAGTTCAATCCAAATACTGATACCAAGGTCTAAATACTAAACAGGAAATGTAGAATGGCTGATTCCTGCATAGTATGGGTGTACAACCAACCGAAGATGGGTCAGTGAGTGATCTCTAGTATGAACTTAGGATAAGGATAGAATAATGCCATTTATAAAACCAAGTAAAACCATCCACAGTGCATATAACCATACTTATATATATAACCATGTCGGGAAAGGGAACCATGTTTAGCAGGCACTTTAAAACCTTTACCTGGCTTGTGTAGCTTTGTCATCCTAAACCACCTATGAGCTATATGGGTTCATCTCCCCCTGCTGAAAGGGTCCCAGTGCATGAAGCCGCATGACAAGGGAAGAAAACGAGGATGACTAGTACATCCACCAATATAAAGTGTGACAACATGTACACAGTGTAACGCCCCAGAAAACTGGTCCTGGAGCGTCACACGGTGCTTGAGGCTACGAGTATGCCCAAGCTAATCCTTTGAGCCATTTTCATTCAGTTCAACACAAATCAATGGGGTTTCCATAAATAACCCTCAAATATCAACAGAGTAATCACCATCCAATAATAAAAGAATTTCAGAAAGATAACAAAATATGACTTATTAGTCAACTCCCAACATTTATACTAGTCTAACAAGCCTCTAATAAAATCAATAAAACTAGCGAGCCATTGAGACATGCCCCAACTGACTCATACTCAGTTATCAAATGTAAACAATTCCGTGAAACCAACATCAGACATCACATCCTCGGAACATGAGGACTAACCACAATAGAGGATGTAGAACAGCATGCCCGAAGAATCATTGTCGAACCTGGAACTGAGCACCTGAACCTACATTCCGAGAAAATGCATCCCATATCCGAAGATGTGGGTTAGTACCATGGAAAGGAACCGAGTATATGGGGGTGTATGCAGTTGTATAAACATCATCATCATAAATATTTATAAGAAATATACAGGATGTATGAAAGACTCACATAGCCCGAATAAAATCATCATAATCATGAGAGGATGAAATAAGTACAATAACATATGTGAGTCATCATATAATTTGTCAATCACTTTCAGTTCATCAAGATTATCAATTCTCATAATGTAAATATCATTTAAATCTTTCGAAAGAATAACTTTCACAATTCCACTTTCAAATCACTTCACCATTCACCATAGACACAAGGAAACACACACGCACTGAGAGATCCTATAACCAACATAAACCATGTGAGCTACATGGATTCCAATGTACAATCCACATTGGGGAGAGCCGTCCTATCCTTGCCATCGGAGTAGGACTATCAATATCAAATCCACACAAACTAGTGATCACTATATAAATCAGCCTCAGGCTCACTCCTACAGGGGCACGTAGTTCTAGGGAAGTAAGGTCGCTTTATACCCCCACTTGGTGCTAAAGATTTCTCCTGGACTTAGCTCAGATCATTTCAAAGACAATCCACAACAAAACAATTTCAGTAATATATAAATATACATCGGGAGCCATCATGCTTTCCATCTATCAAAATCAACCACGTTGTGGATTTCTTTCACACTCGAGTTCAAAACAACTCCATTAAGACCAAAAGGTCAAATCATTCAAAATATCTCAAATATTCAACATCAACGTACTTATAACACACACTTTCTAAAAAAAAATACAATTTCCAATGGGGATTCATGACCCAAATATCAAAATCATGATAAATATCATTCAAGATTCATGCTTTATATCTCCACACATGTAAATTCATCTTTCAAAATCATAAACATCAAGATTTCATAATAATCATCATAAGATATGGGTTCATGCTTCAAATTATTAAAAATCAAATAAAAATCATGCCTTTGTAAAGAAAATTACTTTTGGGCGCAAGAATGAAAGAAAGTTCTTGTTGAAAACCCCCACTACCTTGAATGATGAACTTTAGATCGATACTCATTTTGAGATGTTAATCGTGCCTTTGAATGATGGTTCTTGGAGTTCTTGAACTAGGAACTTGGAATCTTGACTAAATTTACAGAATTAATGGTGAACTTTGGAGGTTCTTGAAGTTGGATGTAGGAGCTTAGGGTTTTCTTTTCGAGGGATTTTGATGAAACATAGCATATAATGCTTCTAATAGGCTTTAATATAGGGTTTGAATGGATTTTGGGTGAGGGAGGATGACCAAAATGCCCCTAAAAATAAAAAAAAAATCAAATCTGTCCTTTGGTGGACTGTTTTGATAGTCTGAAGTAGATCAACCATAACGTTTTACTCCGATATTCAAATTGGATGAAACTAATTTTATTAGAAAGAGGACTCTCATTTATTTCCGTTGATATATAGTATCTCACTCAGATCATTGTGTACAAGGAGTTATGATCGTTTGAAGTTGACCCAAAAATTCACTTTTGATAGGCTGAAGTAGATCGACCATAACTTTTTGCTTCGATAGACAAATTGGATTAAACCAATTTCATTGGAAAGAGGACTCGCAGAGATTTCCGTTGATATATAGTAGATCACCCAGATCATTATATACAAGGAGTTATGATCGTTTAAAGTTGGAGAAAAAATACGCTAGGCCTCAGTACTTTTTCCTGCGCGTTTTACTGTTTACTACTATTCATGGTTCGATCGAAATGTTCATAACTCGTTGCTCGGGTGTCCGTTTTGGATGATCCACATATTGTTGGAAAGCTTATTTGATACTCTACGTAATGGTGGGTCATAATCTAAGACATTTTGCACAAAAAATTTATAATTCACTCTAGAAGATAAAACCCAACACGTTTACGCACAAAATTTCAACGATAAAATTTCTCGGGGTATTACATACAGTCACCAAGACCAGAACTAACATTTGTAATTATGAGTTTCCAGTTTTGATCCCCCCCAGGACCTTCACCTTCCATGGTTTTTCTATAACTTTCCTTTTAGGTCCATTAAAACTATTTTCCAACCAACCAAACCATTATCCATTTATTGACCAAGACTATTAGCATTGGAATTATCATACCAACCATTACTTGCAAGTATTGTCCTTACCTAAACATTTTAATTATCGAGGGATTCCCATGTACCCATAGATTATATTATTTGATTTACTTGGGGGATTCCCGTGTACCTCGCAAGTAGGTTTATTTAGCCAAACCATCCCTTTAAACCATGAAAGCCATTTAGGGTTCCATTACCAAGTTTAAAACATGCATAAGTTCCATTGAAAAACCAATAGCATAGTGAAAATATTATTTAGGCATTTTATCAAACACATTGAGGGCATAGTATTTCTAAAACCAATTCCAATCACCAATAACCATTGCCATGCAATCCAATTATCCAAAACCACCATTAAAGCATATGAAAAGCTTAATTAAAGCATAGGGAAACCATAACCAAGCATTTATAAATTAAACCCCAAATCAAATTTAAAAACCCAAATCATACAACATTCAAACCATGCAAACATTATATAAAACCATGCCTTTAGTTAGAATTATCAATGAGGGAATAGAACATGCCTTAATTGATAAAGTCGATGGAGAGAAATCACCAACAAGATTTCCAAATTATTCCTATAGTTGAAACCCTAGCTTCCTTTCCCTAAAAGCTCTTGAGAGAGTTATGGAGTGTTTTGAAAGAGTTTCTAAGTGTTAATGAATAGAATAATAGGGAAAATACCCTTTTAAGAGGGTTAAAAATTGTGCGGCCTTATTAGATTAAGTGGGGAAATATCTAGAATACCCCACATAAGTTGCACGAAAATCCCGTCACAAGGATACGACTCCCATCACCGGTTGTACCCTCTGATACAAGTGGTGCCCATAACTCATATCCTAAGCCTCAACCCTTGGATCCAATACTATCCAGCTTACAACTTATCCAAGCAAGTCATATCCACAACATATGATTCATACCCTCAACCCGTACACCTGGCAGAATAGACCCAAGGAAAATTTAAGCACTGTCCTCCATATGAGTCCCTGGTAAAATTTGTACCTTGAATTAGGCTCATGTGAGCCACTCGTACTCAGACCAAACTTAAGTTACCAAGTCTAAGGTTAAGAGAAGTAAGAAAATGACCCATATCCATAAGTATGACTCGTACCTTCAAGTTGTACCCATTTCAGTAACTAAAATCCATTCCACTAACCAACACTACTCAGTGTATGATAGGACCATACCATCAACACCCTAACATACAAATCGTACCCATTACACATATTAGGTCCAGAGACCAGAATTCCAAAACATTTTCTATGGTCCAAAAACCTGGGTGATTCAGAGGGTGTCATGCCTAAATGACGTGGTACCTCTCATAGTCTACGTTGGCGCTGTAGGTCTGGAACCTAGAAACTTCTACTAATGTCTCATGCCTAACTGATGGGGGAGATGCCATCCCTATATTCACTCGGTGCTAGGTGTTACTCCCAAGTAAATGACATAGGTGTTATTAGTTGTTTAACATTTCATCAAAGATTCGAGAATCATGAGCTAAAACATGGGAATGTCTTAAAACAAGAGAAAACAACATGACTTCATGGCCAAATTCACAAATTTGATATTATGACATTAAATTCAATTAAATACGACATGGGAATTCAAAACTTGAGACATGAAATACCCTAACCTTCCATAGTGTAATGCCCCAAATATGGTACTCGAAATGCTACACGGTGCTCATAACTCCGAAGGTCCACAAGCTAACCCATGACTGATATCTGTACCTGTATACTGCATGATATACTATATAAATATGGAAACATGAAATGAAAGGCCATAAGGTTGAAATCTATAACATAACTGATAAATCTTAACATATGGATGGGGTATGAAATACCCCAAACATTGAAATAACTGTCTGAACACACTAGTCTAAAATGCCTCTAACTGACTGAACTGTCTGAATAAGGAGTTGATGGGACAGGTACCCAACTAACTCCAACTAATAAATTAATTAATGAGATAATAAATAAATAATCATGTCCTCAAAGTTTGAGGACTCACTGCTAATTGAGTGCTGATATCTGGAATCTACTGATGCTCTGGAGCTCGTGCTCAAAACCTATGGTATAAAACACCATAGCGCAAATGCGTCAGTACTTTGAATATAATGGTATGCATGTAAGGTAGGATAAATGCATGGGGTTCATATGCATGAACAATACTGGCTAATTGACTAATATGAACGTCAGAATACATGCATGAATATATAGTAACTATATCTGAGATCGTGATAACTAACATAACTGATAACTGAGTTCTGATGACTGATAACATGAGTGGCTATATCTGATAGTCCTAAATCTGATAGAACTAGCTGAGTTTTGTACTGTTCTGAGTTAGCTATATCTGACAGTCCTAAATTCTGTAGAACTATCTGAGTTCTAATACCGTGACTGAATGATTGTATCTGAAAATCCTGAATTCTGTAATTGAAACTGTAGGAAGTAGTCATCTAATTGACATGCCCCAAATAAAGTAATTATGGCTGAGTTGGGGTCCAATCTGTAACCCCAATTGGAAGACTGTCAATACTGCGCCGCTGGTAAGGACAATCTGTGAGTAACTCTCATATAATAGGTAATTTAGTGAGAATGGTGGGAACTTTCATATAACAGGTTAAGCCACCTCATCCACCCTTATATAGCAGGCTATGATGTCTCAACCTACTCTGGCTGCGTAGTTTTGAAATGCAAGAATTGCTTCTAAGAATGACACCCTCATATAATAGGTGAGTTCCCATCCTTGGGTTCACTTGGTGCTAACTCCTACTCCCATCTGAATGGACACTAAACATAAATTACTGAACTAAATTAATTGAATTCCGTTGACTGATGGAATAGTACTGAGATTACTGAATTACTGAGATTTCCTAAGTCACATGACTGACGAGTTCTGTAGATCATGGCTTGACTAAGGATATTGTGAAATAGGCCACTGACTCTAGGAACACAACTATATTTATCAGGTACAAGTACCCCCAGGACTCTATGGAAGGAAACTGACAAGGCATGACATTCATGACCAATCATCAACAATCCATAATACAATAATTGGAGATATTTCATAGGCATTTGATTATCATAGCTTGATACATGCATAAGATAGCATGTATACATAGCATAATTTCATAAGGCTAACTCATTAGCAATCAAACAATCAAATTTCAATACATAAGAATAACATGAAAGTCATTTTGGATTACAATTTAGCTATAGTGCATAATTTCTATCTTCCTAGGCATTTTATCAAACACCTTGCATGCACCCATAGGGCAGAGGCTTAATCATCAAATTGACACATTATAAATAAATCAATTTATGGATTTCACTCACTTGCTAATATAGTTTCATGAAAAACACATAAATATTCCAACTTAGGAATCATATAACAAGATAAACATGGTTACAATCAACCCACAACGAAATATCATGATTTGCAATATGAAATAGGGTTCTTGAGATTTATGGATGAATGAAATCCATAAATCAACACAACACATGCCTTAGTTCTTGGTTTAGTGAAGATTGATGGAGAGACTTTCTTGAAATTGAATCCCCAATTGAAACCCTAGCTTGTTCTTGAGAGAAAATTGAGAGAAACTAGTTTATTTTGGGTTCCAAATAGCTGAATCTCGTGTTAAAGGGCTTAAATAGGGGTGGGAAATTGACCCTTTTAACCTTGGATGCATCTTTTAAATTGATGAAAATTTCCCGAACTATACCCCTAGCATAACGCGACGCTATCGCATCGTGTCACTGGAATTTGACAATTGGGAAATAGGAGAATGGCGGGACACAAAGCCATCGCGTTGCCACTTTATTTACGACCTGGAAATTTGGTGCGATGCGCCACTATCACGGACCCTTACTGGAATTTGACAAATGCCGTTTTCTCTTGTGGTGCGGCGCGCCACTGACTAATATGGTGCTATTTTACGATGGGAACTTGAAATATTCATAACTTTTTATCCGGTTATCGAATTTAGGCAAATCTTATATTGATGGAAAGCTTATTGAATTTCCCATATGAAAAAAGTAAAAATCTTGAGAATTCCCCATAAAATAAACATCATTCAATTTAAAAGACAATACTAGACATTCTTGGGATGAAATTAGTTAGAAAACTTCGGGGTATTACACATAAGATCATACTAGGACATGAATTGAGTCAAAATATCAGGGAAAACATGAATTAAACTCATCGTGAACCTATGTAACTTCACAATAGAGTAAAACTTAATATTTTAAGCAAAGAAAAGGTATTTGGGCTCCATGGTGAAAGGGACCATGGATGAACACCCCATATACCTTAATAGCTAGTTTCTTGAAGATTTCTCAATGGTTTCTCAAACTTGGAAGCTTGAACTCTTGATTTCTTGGATAAAGAGCTTGAATTTGTTCTTGTAAAAGTAGGAGAGTTTTCTTGGGAGCAATTGAGTGAAAGAGGCAAATAATGCCCTTTTGAAAGCCCCAAATCATGTTAAGGATAGATTGAGGTTGAGAAAAATGACTCAAATGCCCCTTGGGCATTTAAGTCAAAAAGCTGAATATACATACATCGGGAGATGCGAGCTCTATCCCGATAGAATAGACCAGGCAATGCAGGCTCTAGCCCGACGGACTAGCCCCCGTGGCGCGGGCCTTACCCTCGCAGATTAGCCCTGCAGCGCAGGCCTATCTAAGTGGGTTCACTATTTTTATTTCCCAAACATGACCCTACACCCGTCTGAAAATCCCAAAACTCCATCGAGACATACCTTTTACAACCCTAAACATGAATCAACTCAAAACTCAATTTCTCAAGGTCGGAAAGACCAAAATAAAATTCCATGAAGTTTAGGAGTTTTAAAAATGGCTAAGTCCTTAACACTTAGTGAAAATTTCAAGCCTTAGACCCCTTAAGGATAAAACTAGGAGCTGAAACAAGCTTAAATCTCTATGGGATATTACAGTTAGCGACCTTGCTAAAATGAACTAAGAGAAAAACCATTCCCCCATCTTTACTCAAAAAAAGGGTTTTCTTCTAATCTTAAAATGAAACTTCTTTTTGAGTCAATTGAGTCATGTACAAAGCAATGTTAGCAAATCCCTTAAGAAATTGGTGGTAATACAATAGATTACTTGTTTGATCTCTTAATAAATATCCTTTTCCTAGGATAGATGACTTGTTTAATCAGTTGCAAGGGGTCATCATAATCTCTAAAATTGGCTTATGGTTGTGTTACCAGAAACATAAGATTAGAGTAGAGGATATCACCAAGACTTTGTTCTAAAATTGTTATGGGTACTATGAGTTCCTAGTTATGTCCTTCGATTTGACCAATGCCCAGATGCTTTCATAAGCCTAATGAATGGAGTTTTTAAGTAATTTTTGGATTTATTTGTTATTTTTTTTATTGATGACATAGTTGTTTACTTTAAAAGTGAAAAAGAGATAAAGCTCATTTGCATACAGTTTTGGGCTTGCTCAGAAAAAGCAACTATATGCTAAATATTCCAAGCGTGAGTTTTGGCTATCATTATTATCTTTCTTGGGACATATGGTTTTTAAGAAAGGGGTTAGGGTAAACTCGTAGAAGGTTCAAGATGTTAGGAATTGGGCTACACTGACAAATACGATAGAAATTTAATGTTTTGTGCAGTTGGCTAGTTAGTAATATTTATTTATAAAAGGAATTTAAGTTATTACATCGCATATAACCTATCTTATGTAGAAGTATAAGGAGATAAGTGTGAGGAGAGCTTTCAAAATCTCAAAACCTTATTGAACTTAGCCCAATTCTTACATTGCCTATTATGGGTAAAGATTTCATTGTATATTGTGATGCCTCATGGTCGGATTTAAGTGTTGTCTTAATCCAGATCATAATATGATTAATTTCACTTCAAGACAACTGAATCCTTATGAGGAAAACGACGCTACACATGATTTAGAATATGAAAATATGGTGCTTTCTTTAAAATTTTTGAGGTATTATCTCTATGGGTTAAAGTGTGAGGTGTTCACCCACCATCGTAGCCTACAACATGTTCACTCAGAGGGATCTAAACTTAAGAAGAGAAGATAGATGGTACTGATTAAGGACTATGACATCTCAATCCTGTATCACACGGGTAAAGCTAATATAGTGGCGGATGCACTGAGCTGGAGATTAGTGAAGGAAGGATCTTAGCACATGTTGAGATTAAGTCCATATTCTATGATCAAATCAAAAGTAGGAAGTTCGAGGACAAAAAGTTAAATAATGTAAAAGAAAAGATGTTATAATGTGAAGCAAGAGAGGTCATTCTTGATAATGAGGGAGGATTAAGGGTTCGAGAGTGGTTATACATGCCTTGGGAAGAAAATTTGGTTCTGGCTATTCTAGCATAGGCTCATAATTCTATGTACTCTATAAATTTGGGTGACATAAGATGTATAGGGGCTTGAACAATATTACTGATAATGAAGAATGAAATAGGATATTGTAGATTTTGTAACCAAGTGTAAAAATTGCCAGTAGGTCAACTACAAAGACCAAAAGCCTGGTAGTACATTTCTAAGAAAGCCTATTCTAGAGTAGAAATGGAAAAGAATAATGATGGATTTTGTGGTTGGTCTTCTCAAGATATTGAGGAAGTGTGTCTCTATTTAGGTCATTTTAGATTGATTAACTAAGTAAGTTCACTTCAATTTGATATACATAGACTATAATGCAATTAAGTTGGCTAAGATTTATGTGAAGGAGATTGTAAGGTTACAAAGGGTATAGATTTTGATTGTGTCAGACAAATGTACTCTGTTCACCTCTAATTTTAGGAGAAATTCCATTTGGAGTTGTGTTCTAAATCATACCTAATTATAGACTTCTATCCAAAGATCGAACGATTAGTCAAAGCAAACTATACAAGTGCTTGTGGACATGATTTGATCTTGTGAATTGGACTTTAGGGGTTAGTGATACCAATACTTACCATTGTATGAATTTGCCTACAACAATACTTACCACTATAGTAATGACATGGCCCCTTTTGAGGCTTTATATGGTAGGATGGTAGGTCTCTAATTGAGTGATTTAATGCATTTTAGTTTGACATACCTAAATCTTCGATGAAGAAAGTGAGGTTCATTTATAAAAAGATCATAGCCATTAAAGTCAATAGAAAGAGTACACGGATAATAAAATGAGAGATGTGAAGTTTATAGAACAAGAAAAAGTGCTTCTAAAGGTGTTACCCATGAAAGGTTTAATACAGTTTGGCAAAAAGAGCAAGTTGAGACTAAGATACATTGGACCCTTTGAAATTTTGAAGAAAGTGGGGTTGTTGGCATACATACTGGCCCTAACCCCTAGTATGTCTGAGGTTCACTTGGTATTCCATGAGTCTATGCTAAATAGTATCATAGGAATGGTGATTATATCATTCTTTGGGACTCAGAATTTTTTGATAAGGAGTTGTGTTATGGAGAGGAACCACTTTCTATATTAGATAAGGATATAATGAAATTAAGGACCCTAGCTATTCCATTAGCCAAGGATGTGAGAAAATTAAGGACCTGAGTTATTCCTTGTGTGAAGGTTTAATTGAGGGACTTTAGTATTGAAGAAGCTACTTGGGAGATGGAGGTAGACATGTACAAGTTGTCCGCACTTGTTAATAGACCCAAATACTTTCCTTTGAGTTTCTATATCCTTTGGGGCTAATTTTCATTCAAGTACAAACAAAGGGTAAATTGTAATCTAGTGTAACGACTCATATTTTTGTTATGAGAAAATAGGGGAAAAATGTACACTTTGATTTTCTTTAGTCAATTTTTGAGAAGTTCAGTGTTAGTCTAAGATTGAATGGTTTTTGATGTTTTATTATTAAAGATAAATATGGTACTAATATTTAGATAGGCAATAAGTTTAGAAAGTTGTAGCAATTTTTAACGCGTGAAATAGAGTTGTAGAGCTCCAGTTATAGAGTTTAAGGTGGAGGGGTTGGTTCAAAATGTTACAATTAGTGGTGTGTGTTTAAAATGAGAAAAAATAAGGAGAGGTGTCAAGATTCAACCTCAAATCACCACAACAAAATATAACTACCATAGTAGTAATAGGTACTGCAATGGACTTCAATTTAAAAGTGTCAACTGCTACAGCGAGATTTTAATTAATGTAAGGTAATTAACCACTACAGTGGTAACACATGGGGTTTGATAGTTTTAAAAATTAGAAAATATCTTCATCCTCCACTATTTCTAAAAATGCAAGGGAACTTTGGGAGAGGTGATTTTTAGAGACTTTTAAAAGTTTTTCATCTTTGAAGGTAAGTAATTATTTTCTATACTTAAATTTAATTCCTATAACCTTAGAAAATATTTCAAAATAAATTCACTATAAAAAATTATGGCTTAGACTTAGTTATTGAAATTGCAAAAAAGTGGTGTGAAGACATAAATTTAGTAAACAATTATCCTAGGATGTCAGAAAATATTAATAGGAGTGAAATTATAATTCTTCATTCTAATTAAAGTAGAATCCATGTGGTTAATACATAGAAAACCCTGAGATGATGAAATAGGGTGATTTTACAGCTAAAATCAATGCTTTGGATCCCTAATAGTCTTAAAAAAGGATAAATTATTGAAATAAGTATATATTCATATTTTTTTTGATCAAGAACTGATTGTATGAGAACACAAAGGAAAAAGTGTGACTTAGAGGTGACTTGAGCAAGGAATTGAGGTAGGCTATAATTTTTTTTGTAGATCTTGGACTTTTTCAATTTTGTGTTTGTCTGTAAACTAGACATCTATGATTGTTTTCTAACATGAATATGATTTATTAATTGCATTTCATTTCTTATGAAGTGTGATGATGTTGGATGATGAAGGATCGAGCACCATGCTAGTACAAATATGATGTGTTGTGATAAAAGATACGGTACCACATCGGTACAATATGATGTTAATGATGATGATGAGAAGGGTAAGAGATGATGCACACATCTTACATTCAAGCACTCATTCATATGCATTGGGTCTCTTATTGATGTATATATAGCAATGAGTTGTTGATGAAAGTGACTAAGTATAAAAGCTTGACATGTGATAACTTTTTGTATGATGTATTTAGTAGTTGATGTCTTTGATTATGAGTTTTGTTATGATCTCTTTCATACTTGTCTAGCTTGCTTACTTGTACACTATTTAGTTAGTTAGTCTATGATGCGTACTATTACTTGTTGATGTACATTTGCTACCAGTACTATTTTTTTGTTGTCTACAGAACAACTTCCAGCAACTGACATGTTACCTCGACTCTAGTTAGTGGTTCAGACATGATTTTGAGGGTGAGTACTATGACCAGGTAGCTTTTGGATCTTCTTATTGATGTTGATGTCCATTGTTTCAAGTCTAAAACAATTTGCTATTATTTAGATTCTTGGATATTTTTGTTTGTTTGGGACTTAATTTACTATTAGATGTTCTTATACAGTGACTTCAGGTTCTGGAGATATAATAAATAGAGGTTTCCACACTCTCTTATTGAATATTGACATTGGTTGATGAGTGGTTTAAATATATTGAATAAACTTCCCATTGGCACATGTTTAAAACTAAGAATTTTAAAAATGAATATAAAAGTAACACTTGAGCAAGCAAGGGTAAGATAAGCATGGTTATCCCGCCTTAGGTTAGTGTGGGTGCCAATCATAACCTATCAAGTCATAACACAGTCAACCTTGCCAACATGAAGATCTGACTGCTAAGGTAAAGAACAACTTAACTGACAGTTTAAAATAATTCTTTTCTCATAAAAATCTCAATATTCTCCATTTCAGGAGTTTGGGAGCTTGGATTTGGATGATTTTTAGGGGGTTCTCAAGATTTCATTCGGAGGTAAATTTCCAAATCATGTTTTCATTCTTTTCCAATAGATTTCATTACAAAAACTATCTTCAAATCCTTACTTTAATTATGATTTTTGGAGTTTTACCTGGTAAAGTACATGTAGTATCCCGTACCTTTTCTAGCTAAAAGCCATCCCTAGAATGTTAAGGGATAGCTTTCAAAATGAAGAATAATTATTTTGTATGGAATTTTTCAGATTTAGACCTCCCATTGTGTGGAAAATTTAATAAGCTTTCCAACGATATAAGATTCACCCAAATCCGACACTCGGTGAAGGAGCTATGGCATTTTTAAGTTGACAGTGTGCCACTTGGGCACTTAGCGCATCGCGGAGAAGGCAAAATCCGCAATTGTTAAATTCCAGTAGCCCTCCACGATAGCCACGCATCGCGGAGAAGCCCATTTTCCCAATTGTCCCATTCCAGTGAGATTCTGTGATTCTGGCGCATCGCGCCAAGGGCCAAATTGGCAATCCAAGGGGCACCGCGATTGTGGCACATCGCGGTGAATGCCCAGTTCCTGCTCATCCTTTTCCAAAGAGCCACCGCAATAGTGGTGTGTCTTGGTGGCCCAGTAAATCGAGATTTTTGGTCTATTTCCAGTTCTGATTTAAAGTATAATGGCATCTTGGTCAATCTCCAGGGCCCCAATTCATCTAAAACACATCATTAGGCATATACCAAAGCACTTTAGACTTATTTCATCACTTTCTCTCAAAAGAAAACCCTAGATCGTCAAAGATCCTTCTCCAAGAAACCCAATTCTTCCGTTAATTTTCCAAGGAAATTCAAGATTAATGATTTTCAATACAAGAACTCTAATAATTCATCTTCAAAGCATTAATAGCGATCCAAGATTCAAGTTTTAGAATCTAGTTCATCAATTGAGGTATGTGGGGTTATGAACAAGGATGCTCCTTTCATCCTTGTGCCTAAAACTTATTTTAATTATGAATTTACTAATTTTATATGATTTCCCATGAAATTGAAGTTATGGTTTATACCCATTAATGTTATTTACAAGTCTATGAGATTTCCAATGATTTAGAAGTTGAATTACATGATTATATTCATATTTTCATGCATATTGCAGAAAATTCAAGATTTTGAATTGAATTATCAATGTTTACATTATCAAGCATAAACATTTTGATGTTTTAACATAAGATTGATACATGAGTTAATAAACCCTAATTAAAGATTGCTATTTTAAGAATTGTTATGCTATAAGCACCTTATGACTAGATTCCTCTTAGATTATAGATAAAGATTTGACCTTTTGGTTTTGGATTAGTATGAAATTCACTTTACAGATTTAGATTACAGATTTAGCTTTACAGATATACAGTTGATTTTTATCATAAACCATTTGACTATTTTAAAAATGAATTTCCGTCAGAATGAGCATACAGATTTAATGGGAGTAGTGTTTAGCACCGAGATAGGTACGTTACTATGATTACATACCCCAAAACTATGTGTAAACATAGGATTTAGATTGTTCCTACTTCTACGTGGATGACAGATATTTGATTACTTAGATAGGTTATATTCCCTGGCAAGAGTATGACTCCTCTCCCTAATGTGAGGATTTCTCCTTAGGGGGACAAGAACGTTGGACTTCATGAATGCTCACATGATTTATGTTGATTAAGAGAACCTCCCTAACAGTAAAGATTTTCAGAATAGTTTTAAAGTATTCTCTCTACTAGTAAAGAAAAGCTTTGAAAGAATTCCCTTCAGATATAGTATTTTCCATGCAAAACGAGTTTTCAGATCTCACTTAGTCTATATAATTTGAGAATAAGAATAGAATACAGATTTTAGAAACTATGTGTAATATATCACAAGATTTATATTATGTTCTTTACTATTCATGATTTATGACCTTCAGATTTCAGATTACTCAAGTCTGTGAGAGTCATTTACATTTAGCATGCATGATTTTATAAACTGTGATGATATTATTTACTTATTGTATTTACCCCCATTTACTCAGTACATCATCAAAGTACTGATCTACATATACGCCTATGTGCTACATTGTCTCATAATGTAGGTTCAGGTGCTCAGTCTCAGTAGCGTGAGTGATTTTTGAGCATCTCATCTACATCCCTTCAGTTGGTAAGTCCTCATAGTTTGGGGACTTAGCTATTCAGATTTTCAGTTTATTAGTAGATGTTTCATTATTCATTTCAGGGCCTGTCGCAGTGACTCTCTAGACTCAGTCAGTAGAGGCTTGTTGGACTACTAGATTTAGTTTTAGGCTTTTGATTCAGTATTCAGATTTTTCAGTATTGTTTTACCAAGACTTGTAAGATTAGTATGTTTCAGATAAGATTTCCGCATTTATTGTGTTTTCATATTCCCCTATATTGTGATTCAGATTTAGTAGAAAAGCAGTCAGGGTTAGCTTAGGAGTACTTATAGTTTGGAGAACCGTGTGGCATCCCAAAAATCAGATTTCAGGGCGTTACAGTACAAAATAAGTTTTTCTTTGATTTGAAACTCAATTTCTATTTATTTTTCTATGGGTTTTTAGATGTAGAACCTTTAAAATATGGAGAAATGTGATTCTTAAATAAACATTCTGGTTTTACCTATTTTCCCTCAAGGTTGATTTTCAAACTATTTTAGGATCTAAAAGAAAGTAGCAAATATGAGTATTTTGGGACTCCTTCTAACCTGTATTGGACATATTTGATTAGATTGGACATGTTTGGTAATGATTCATGGGAGTAAAGCTTTCGTCTAATGCTTTGGATTGTGTTTTGGCTTTGTGGATCTTTTTTAAGGTGGGCATCTCTATGGGTACCAACGTGGTTTGGTAGACGGTAGTTGTATATTTTTTCTTGTTTATTCTCACAGTTTGCAAATACGCCTAGAATAGATTTTAGATAGGCAATTTGTAGATCGTGAGGGCATTGGTAATGGATATCTATGTAAAAGCATAAATCATATTTAGTGCATTTTGATATGATGATTGGTTCTCAACAACCATTTAGAGAATAATAATGCTATTATGTTATTTGATAGAATGATTGGGTTATACTAAACAATTATAGTATAAGAAGGTTGTAGTAGTTGATGTAATTACTAGAGTTGGTAATCTCTTTGTATCGAATCGAGGATAGAATCGTTAAGTAGTTAAGAAAAGAATCTAGGCTTAGTCATAGGTAAGTGAAAGAAGATGAACCTAGGAGTATTGTTAACTAGTGTAGTTCTCCTTTTAGTAATTTGGTCTAATGGTATCATCTTTGGGAAAGTTAAGACTTATTCTGTGAAACAAGCTAGGTTTTGGATAAGTTTCGTTTTATATTTGCGTTGTTTGGTTTCCTTATTATTTTCTCATTATTCATATGGGGTCTTATATGAATATTAATACTAACTTGGGTGATTAATATATTGTGATGTTTGTGTGGGGGATATTATTGGACCTATTTTTATAATATTTGCCTTATTATTATTGTGAATGCCTATGTGAGGATTGACTTGGTATTATAGGCCTTGTTTGTTCATTTAATTAACTTATTCTTTCACGAGGCTTGAGCAGGAGGCTTAGATTAATATTACAGACCTTATTTGAGCATTATTTGCCTAAATTATTAGAGAGATGCTTAAGAGAGGGGCATGAATTAACATTATTGATATCTTACATGACCTTTTATTCTAGTGGTACTTGGCAATGACTTATATCTTATGATATTGACATATTGAGTAGATTTCGAGCTCATTTATACCATTAATAAATTTATTCATTTTCTTCATATTTATTTGGTTATGAGAACATCCTCAATTCATTCATTCATACTCATGATAATGGTACCGCTAAAAAACTCTGTTGAAAGGAAAGAAATAGTTTATAAGTTCTTTGACTGAGGTGTTTGCCGGCAAGGTTGATTGAGCTATGAGATTGTGTTATTATATGGGTCCCTCCCCTATAATTTTCTATCCTAGAAGCTTTTGATCAGAAGGTGTGTGTGCTATACAAGTTGCTCCCATCCATGGATCCTGTCCTGCAACCCTTAGCTGAAAAGGTTTATAAGAGGCCATGTGATGGCATACATTATTTTGTCCCACCATCATCCAATTGTATTGCATTGAATTTCTTTGTATGGTTGATATTGTGTTATATTACTTCCTTTAGTATTGTATTACCACAATTGAACCTTGTTTGTTATATTGCGTATTTTACATTTATTTCATTACATCATCATATTTTATCATCTCTTGGGTGATTTTGAGGTTGAGATATTATGAGACATGGGGTATGGCTACGGCTTGATCAATGAGACTATTGTATTGCACCTATTGGTTTCTTTATATGCATATAAATATACATTCTCACTATCTTATCCTATATTATAGGTTGGACATGAGGATTGATCATATAATACGTTGTTTGTAAGTCTCCCTCTTAGTTTAACCTTCTCTACTTTCTGATTATAAAATGATGTGTATTGACTCACCTAGACTATTTTTCCTACCATGTTTAGTGATATTCCTTTAGATGTTTCATTTTGGCCGCTCTATATAAAATGGGGTGCCGTATTAATAGTTTGCAAGTTTATTTGGGATAATTGGTTAGTTGGGCTGGTGGTCCTCACTATGAACTTGGATTAGGGTTGGTTATCAATGATACTTCCTAATTATACATGTTTCATAATTACTCTTGCTTTTCCTTTCTTTTTCCTTTTTTTTTCTGCACTTCGTGTAGGTATTTATTCAAGTAGCAAAGGGTTTATCGTATTCCTTCAGTATAGATATAGTGGAGATTGAGGTAGTAGTTGGTGGATCTCAAAGATACTAGGATCCCTCTTTTTTTATATCATGCATTATCCACATTTAAGATACTTTAGATTATTTATGATATTCTGTAATAAAGGTTTGTACTAGTGGCAACCATACCTGGATGAATCTTTGAGATTTGTATTTAATTTCTATATCATTTGTATTATTTATATTCTCCTTTTTCTCCCGCTTCTACTTTATTTTGAATATTGAGTTCAGGTTGGGTTAGGATTACCTGTATCGAAGGGTGTGACAGGTTCCATCATGGACTATTTTGAATCGTGACAAAATATTTATAAGTGAAGCTTCAATAAGGATAAGACTTTTGCCAAAGTTATATATCAAACATGATGGTAACCAACCTATGTAATAGAAAATTCCATTAAATATGTCCATGTGGGTAATAACAAGTCGTTGTTTGATCTTGTGCAATATAAAGTTTATATCTTTTGTGATCTATTATGATGTGCATATAGTGCAAAACTGTGAGAAAAATGTAGCTGAGTTGTAAACTCTTAATCCATTATCATATCCTTTATACGTGGAGTATTTCTCTGTAGAATAAAATTTATGGATGGACCTATATAAGTGCGTAGTGATGTTGCTTTTATGAAATTGTAAATTATTTCTAAAGCACTTATGAATACCAGGATACACTTATGACCTCTTAGCGCAAAACAGTGATAACAACAATGATTGTGCAAGAATGATGTGACAGAGTAAGACACCAGACTTAGAAAAGATTTTTTAGTTCATAGAAGTTCTAAACTTCAACAAATATTTTGTGATCATAATCTTATTTTATCTAGGTCTGGTTCCTAGTCCACGAGACACCAGATTCGACGCATTATGTTTATTTGTGTAACCCAACAAAATTACTCTCACATATTTCTATTATGTACTATTATTTTTGAGATATATGTGGGATTGTTAGCTTAACGGTTTTAATATCTCAAAACAATAAAATAACCTTTGAATTTTCTCTTTATTTATTAACCTTAATCCCACATTTGTTGGCCTTAATTCTTCATTAACATGCCCATTTGAATTACTTTTAATTTGAACTCTTCGATTAAAAGGATTTTAATGTATTTTACTGTTACAGATGTGATTATTGTCAATTTTGTAAGACTATTATGCTTACTCCTTCAATGGTTGATTAAATTTTATTAAAATCCTTCATAAGTCAAATTGACCAAATGCAACAATTGATATTTCTCCTTGATGCCTTCAGTATTATTCCATATTAGAATTATGTAGTTTGACCATTGGACAACTCCTATAAATTAAAAGTTCTCTTTTACAAAGATGGAGAAAAAATAACAAGACAATCTAAATTCCTCCTCCTTCTTCTATTATGTGTGGGGTTTTTAATCTTTGATAAATAATTCTTTGTTATTTCTAGCTCCTAGCATATTACTAGAAGATCGTGTTGAATCCCGTGGAATAAACTTTAACCGGTAAAATATTCTTGAGGTTAGGGCGAGAGGCACACCTCAAGAAAGAGAATTTCCATGAATGTTCAATATTTCCAACACTCCATTAGCTCTTTCATCCATTACTTCAGGTCTGATGGGGCTATTGCATCTTTGAATCACAACTTTTGCTCATTAATTAGGAGTGGGTAACTTTATAGACTGCATCATCAATATGGTATGGTTGAGTGTTGGGTTTATTTTTCTTGCCACATACTTGAATAGGAAGCTTTTGACCTAGTCATTGCCGTTGGATTCATCTACCATTAATGAGTCAGATGACAAAGTGCTTATTAATATATTGTAACAATATGATATGTGAGAAAACCTCCTTTCCAAAAACAAGTATCTCTATCCGAATCACCAAAGACACCTTGTCTGAGAACACAAAACGTTCATTGTGATTCAATATGATGACAGATGCATCCAACGGAAAAGAATGGGATTTAAAGATTCTCATTCAAGTAGATGGAAAGAGAAATAAACCCAATGATCAACCACATCATGTTGACATTGAAGTATTTAAAGCTCCCCACTCCTAATTAAGTAGTGAAAACATCTACTTTGATGATGCAAAGCCCTACGAATGAGAGAGCTAATAGAGTTATCGCGGCTAATGGCATGAGTAAGGTGATTATTATCAATTGTATTTCATACTCACCCTTGTTTTTTTTTCTTTTTTCCTATTTTCTGCACCCGTGCAGGTATTGATTCGAGTAGCAAAGCATAGATCGTATTCCTTCAGTTATTCTATTGCTGAGATCAAGGTAGTAGTTGAGGGATCTCAGAACTTACTCAGATCACTTTATTTTTATCTTATGTTTTATTCACATTTAAGATACTTTATATTATTGATAGAGTCTTGTACTAGTGACAACTAGAACTGAGATGTATCTTTGAGACTTGTATTTCATTTCTCTATCATTTGGAATTATTTATATTCTTCTTTTTTGCATCTATTTTACTTTGATTATTGAGTTTGGATTGGGTTAGATGTACCTATACAGAAGGGTATGACAGGTTCCATCACGAACTCTATTTTGGGCGGTGATGAAATATTTATAAGTGAAGTTTCAATAAGGATTGGACTATTTCCAATGTTTAATATAAAACATTATGGTAACCCAACCTATGCAATTGGAGATTCCATTAATAGGTTCATATGGGCAATAGTTGTTGACTAATTCTTCAAGAATCAACCATGTCCAAAATCTTTTATTTATGGTCCTGCTTTTCAGTCTTAGTGGAATTAAGTTTTAATTAGTCATATTTCTTATTTTCTATTTACTATTGGTGGGAATGTTAGCGTTTATGCCCTGTTTCACCACTAGTTGGTAGTTTCTACCTTTTATCTTTAGTTGTTAAGTTGTAAGCCTATAAAAGGGCACTAGTATTTTGTTTTTAGCTGTTAAAATATAGAAGTAAAATGAGTCTTTCATTCTTATCACTCTGCCTACTTCTATTACTCTTTTTTTTTAACAATCTGGTAGCAAACCCGAGTTCCGATCCTAGGACTTGTGGGTTATTTCCCCACCACGCATCTTGAATTATGTGCTATGATCTTTCCTCTCCTTCCAAAAATGATACTAATCATTTTTCTAATGGAATAAACAACAATAATTCTAATCCAACAAGCTCCCACACTCCATCTTTGACGTCATCCAGTGAAATATTACCAATAAATTTTTGGTCACTGAAAGATGTTTATGCATCTTGTTGCTTTTCCTTGTTAGCTGTTGATCCGACATATTATGAAGAAGATGCAAAACAACCTAACTGGTAGAATGCAATGATTGAAGAGATCCAGGCCATTGAGAAAATTCAATCCTGGGAGCCGGTTGACTTTCCTGAATTAAAGAATGTTATCTGGAAAAAATGCATTTTCAGAATTAAGTACAATGTTGATGGAAGCATCAAATGGCATAGATCTCGACTTATTACAAAAGGATATTGCCAGAAATAAGGCATCAACTTTGAAGAGACATTCTTACTAGTATCTCGCTTTGAAATATTTAGAACTACTCTAGCCTTGGTTGCTCAACTTTGTTGGCCTGTGTACCAATTTGATGTAGAGTCTACCTTCCTAAATGAAAATTTACATGAAGAAGTATATGTCTCTCAACCTGAAGGTGTCATCTCTAGTGAAGGAAAGATCAAAGTATGCAGATTGAAGATGTCATTTTATGGCCTAAATCAAGATCCACGGGCATGGTATAGAAAAAATTGATTCTTTTTTTCGCGAGCAGCAGTTCAGAAAAAGTGAGAATGAAACCACATTTTATGGAAAGAAGCATAATGGTGATTTATATGTATATATATATATATATATATATATATATATATATATATATATGGGCTCTTATGAATCTATTATTTTTGAATTTAAGAGTTGCATGAAGGGTAAATTTGAGATGTCCAAATTGCGTATGTTGCGTTATTTTCTTGGTCCTAAGGTTAGACAAGGTTCGTATGGAATCTTTATTTTAAAAAAGAAAATATGATACTAAACTTTTACAGAAGTTCAACATGCTGAATTTTAATCCATTTCCCATGCCCATCAATATGAATGAGAAACTAGTACTTGACATTGGTACAGGTGCAGAAAGTGCTTCTATTTTTAGAAGCTTTCTTGGTGGTCTAAGTTACTTATTCCACATAAGGCTCGATATAGAATTTTCTATTAGTTTGATTTCAAAGTTCATGTATAGTCCTTAGAAGCAACACTTGGGTGCACCCAAAAGGATCTTACGATAAGTTGTTGGCACAATAAGTTACAAAATTTGGTACTTTAAAGTATCAAATTTTTTAATTGATTTTTATGATAGTGATTGGGAAGTGTCACAACCCGAACCGGGACCCTGGACGTGACAAGCATCCTAAACTAATGAAGGCCTAACATGATCCCTTAGCATTATATCAAAAACATAGTCATAAATAAAGTTGCGAAAATAAGCCCATAAGATACGAAGTTTAATATTTGAAATAAAGAAATAGACAAAATCTTGAGAACAAAATACAAAACAACAACCCATCACCATCTACGAAGCCCCTAATTTAAGAATAACTCCTAAGTCACGACATAATTCTGGCTATGCCATAAAAACCATACATAATGATAGGCTGAAAAAAATAAGAGAAATGAACAATTGCCTTCTAGATAATGGAAGACTCACCATTTATCACCAACTATCTAAGAGAGAATATGAGTGTCCTAAAGCTGCACAGAATAATGAAAAAAAGCCTCCAAACCTATATCATGAAATATGTAGCATCCGGAGATGGTCAGTATGGCGAGTGCTGGTATGCAACCTAGGGAAAGAGATCAAATATGTAATTTACCAAAATTAATCATAAAACATAATCTCAACAACCATCAATATAGGACGATGTCGGGGTAGGGGCATGGGAAATGAGACATGATCATTTAAAACTTACTCCTGAACTATGTAGCTTTTACCTTCATCTCTTTATCCATGGGCTATATGGGTCCGAAACTTCCCAATCGGCAGGAACCTAGTTCATATTGGCAGCACGTACCGAGGGTTAGGCAAAATTCATTAATATACTAAGACACCATAAATATTGTCCTCATGTTAAGGACTAATCCTTATTTTGAGGGTATTAGTTGGTCGTCCAGTTAAGGTACGACATCCCTAAGCCGTCAAACATACGTTGCATGCGTTGGTCACGAGGACTTACGCCTTCATGGTAAAGTCATGTAATTTCCTTTAGAGCCCAATTAAAACAATGTTCACATAACTTTATTAAGGAGTCATTCATTAAGGTATATTCACAATGTTATTGTCACACCAAGACTTACAAATATTTCATATCATGCCAAGGAAACATTATCATAAAATATTAACAACTCTTTAACCCCATCATTCAAAATCATCATCATATTTATCATTAAAGTGCATAAAAATCTCAGGATGTCATAATGCTCAAGACTTGTGAAAATTTTAAAAGATGGGGTATCATTTTTTTCATTATCTTAATACAAAGCCTTTTTCAAAGAACTTAAAATTCATAATTTCAATCACTCATAACATTCGTTATTTAAAACTTTATATAATGAAATGCATCCTTTCAATCATTTAGGTCAAAATCACCAAAACATGAAGTAGTTTGAGGTTCATAATTTTATTGTGCTAACCCATAGTTGTTGTAAAACCATAATATCACCAATAATACATAAAAATCATTAAGACAAAAGAAAACCAATTTAAAGAATTCACAACTAAATTTCCTACATCCTAGTTTAAATCAATTATTCAAAAATATGTAAATAACAAGTAAATGGACACAATATAATAATTATTAAGATAAAGAGTATTCAACATGCCTTTTGACAGAAGAAATTTGGGAAGAACTGGAATTTAAAGCCTTGGAGGATTGAATTTTAGAGAAGAACCCTTATTTGGTGTTCTTGAGGATTTGGGAGAAGAGAAAATCGTGTATTTGGGTTATGGAATGAGGGAAAACACGTTTGTATTAGTTATAGGATGATTTAGGACATAAATAACAAGTTTTCCCTACAAAAAAACTAAAGAGAAACGTGAGTTTTAGAGTCTCTCAGAACATGGGTGTGCCATTCCCTTAACATGGAGTATACAGGACATGCCACACTCTTATCGTGGAGCACTCAGGGCATGCCATGTCCTTATCATGGACACTCACTGGTTCGCCCATGAAAATATTCATAATTTTTCACTTGGTATCAGATTAAGATGAAATAAGATATTTTGGAAAGAAGACTCAATTATATTTCATTTGGTGAGTCTTGATCTCCAAAAATCAATATGTCCTAAATGTTATATAAGTATAAAGTTGACCGTTGTAGGATTGAATACCAATATTCAGTCGATAACCAAAGTTCTCAACTCAACTTTGCTTTAAGTGTTTCCTATGAACATTCTTCACATCAAAAGCACTTTACACACTAGGTGAAAGATCATTACACTTACATTTAGATATAAACAATTGGGTTTAGTTTTATGCACATAGAAATGATGGTTCAAATTCTAGCCCCAAAATATGGGGTATTACAAACATGTAACTTGGAAAATTGTAGAAGCACATCTATGAATTTCTTAAGTCTTGGTTTTGGATCAATCTCATGAAGTTCAAAGAAACAAGACGCAATAGCCTTGTCATCTTCGAAAGAAAAATACATGGTTGTAACTACAGTAGGTTGCAAGCTATCTGGTTAAGAAAATTGTTAGATGATCTTCAACAATAGCAGCTTGGTCCAACTAAAATATGGTATGACAATAAGGCATCAATGCTATGACCAATTTTTTTTCTTTTCATAGTAGGCTGAAGCACATCGAAATCCGTTATCACTTCATTCCTGATCTAGTTTCTAGTGGAATAATCTCATTAAAATTTTGTGGCATAAATGATCAGGTTGTTGATGTTCTTACGAAATTGCTTCCGCACAACAAGTATGACTTCTTCCGACTACAAATAGGAGTATGAAATTTTTAAGAAAGGGGGAGTGTTGACTAATTCTTCAAGAATCAATCACGTCTAAAATATTATCGTTATGGTCCTGTTTTTGGTCTTAGTAGAATTATGTTTTACTTAGTCAATATTTTTTATTTTCTGTTTGCTATTAGTTGGAATGTTAGAGTGTATGCCCTGTTTCACCACTACTTGGTAGTTCCTACATTTTAGATTTAGATGTTAAGCTGTAAGCCTATAAAAGGGCATTATATCTCTTGTTTTTAGCATTTAAATTTGATAAGCAAAACAAGTCTTTCTTTGTCATTGATTTTCCTACTGCTTTTACTTTTCTTTTTTTAACAATAACATGTCACTGTTTGATCTTGTGCAATATAAAACTTTTCCCTTTTTTCATCTATTCTGATGTGCATATAGTGCAAAACTGTGAGAAGAGTGAGGCTGAGTTGTAAACTCTTAATCCATTATCATATCCTTTTTAGGTGGTGTATTTTTCTGGAGAATACACTTGATGGGTAGAACTATATGAGTTTGTAGTGGTGATGCTTCTATGAAATTGCAGAGTTGTAAACTCTTAATCTATTATCATATCCTTTTTAGGTGGTGTATTTTTCTGGAGAATACACTTGATGGGTAGAACTATATGAGTTTGTAGTGGTGATGCTTCTATGAAATTGCAAAATATTTCTAAAACACTAATGAAAACTAGGACAAACATTTGGACTCTTTGCGCAAAACCACGATAATAACAAAGATTGTGTGAGAATGATATGGTAGAGTAAGACGATAAGCATAAAAAAATGGTTCATAGAAGTTCTAAATTTCAACAAATGTTCTGTGAGTTTAATCTTATTTTATCTAGGCATGGTTCATAGTCTACGAGACACTAGATTCGACAAAATACGTTCATTTGTGAAACCCAGCAAAACCATTTTTACATAGTTCTATTTTGTATTATAATTTTTGAGATATATGTGAGATTGTTTGTTAAACAATTTTAATATCTCAAAATAATAAAATAATCTTTGAATTTTCTCTTCATTTATTGGCCTTAATCCTACATTTATTGGGCTTAATTCTTCGTTAACATACCCATTTGAATTACTTTGAATTTAAATCCTTAGATTAAAAGGAATTGAATGTATTCTACCATTGAAAATGTGATTATTGTCCATTTTGCAAGACTATTTTTCCCACTCCAATGGGCCCTTATTTCTCATTAAAATCCTTCGTGAATCAATATGACCAAATGCAATAACTGATATTGCTCCTTCAATGCCTTCAATGTTATTCCATATTGGCATTAAGTAGTTTGACCATAGGACAACTCCTATAAAATGAAGGTTCTCTTTTACCATGATAGAGAAAAAATAAAAATATAAATTCCTCTACCTTCTTTTATTGAGTGTTGGGTTATCTATTGTTGATAAATAAATCTTTGTTAGTTTCTAGCTCCTAGAATATTACTTCCTCCATTCCAGAATAATTAAATTTTTGAGGGTATATCACACCCCTTAAGAAAAATCTTTTAGGACATAAATTGTAGGTTACTTTATATTATTACCCTTTTAATTATTCTTAAATTACTCTCCTAGAAAATGTGAAAAACTTAAGAACTTCATTAAATAAAAGGGTAAAATTGAAAGAAATTTACAATATGTCTCTTAAAGAATGAACAATTCATTTTTTTTGGACATTGAAAAATAGCTAAACAATTCATTTATTTTGGAATGGAGAGAGTACTAGAAGAGCTTGTTCAATCTAGGGGTATAAATTTTAACCGATAAAATTTTCTTAAGGTTAGAGCAAGAGGAACACCTCAAGATAGAGAATTTCCATGATTGTTCACTATTTCCAATACCTCATTAGCTTTTTCATTCATTACTCCTGGTCTGATTATGGGGCTATTGCATCTTTGATCATAGCTTTTGCTCATTAATTAGGAGTGGGGATCCTTGTAAACTACAACATCAACATAGTGTGCTTATGTGTTGTGCTTATTTTTCTTCCCATATACTTGAATAGGATGCTTTTGACCCTGTCATTGTCGTTGGATGCATCTACCATCAATGAGTTAGATGACCAAGTGTTAGTAAATATACTATAAATATAAATGATATATGACAAGATCGCTTTTTCAAAAACAACAAAGACTTCTTGCCTTAGAACATAAAGCATTCACTGGGATTCACTGATGGCAGATGCATCCTAGGGAAAAGACTAGGGTCAAAATCTTCTTATTTAAGTAGATGGCAAGAGAAATAAACCCAATGATCAACAACACCATGTTGATGCTGCAGTATCTAAAGTTCGTCCTACTTTGGGAATTTAGACCCAATCTAGGGTCGCTACTTCTAATTTCCCTGATGGAGCTCTACCGGTTCCCCCTAATCCTCCTCAGGTAGCTTGAGCTGATGTGTCTAATGCTGAGTTTTGCCAGTTTATTCACTTGCTTACCTAGTTGGTGACCTTTTAGACTGAATGGATTGCTTCTGTTGCTCTATCCTCCGAGTCCACTAGAGTTTGCCAATTTATGAGATTGAGTCCTCCTGTTTTTACTATTCTAAAGTTGAGGAATATTCTCAGTACTTCATTAACAAGATAGAAAATATCTTTCGTGTGATGCATACCATTGACATGGAGGATGTGGATTTCACCGCCTAGCAATTGAAAGATGTGGCATATTGGTGGTATGAGGAATGAAACTATTCTAGGGGCGATGATGCAAAGTCTGCTTTATAGGATAATTTTTTTAGTGTTTTTCTGGACTACTTGTTTTCTCAAGAGTTGATGAAGGCAAAAGCAGAAGATTTTGTTAATCTGAAATAAGGTAAGATATCAAAAAAGGAGTATGCCTTAAAGTTTTATCAGTTATCTTGGTATGATTCGGAGTTGGTGTCTAGCATAAGGGATTAAATGATAAAGTTCGCTTTCGGGTTGTCCTGAGACTTGATTCTGGAAAGTAAAGATGCCTTCTGGCTGAATTTACAAAAAGGCAGAGTAAGAAGTTTCGTTATTTGGATCAGTGTGGAAGTCAACAACAAAGTAGTAAGGATGGAGGAAAATGGTCTAAGAAGAAGTAAGGTAACTCCGATTCCTACTCAACGGCTAGTGCTCCCTACCCAAAGTTGTTAAGTGATTGTTGTATATAGAGTGGTGATGGTTTTATGGTGCAGGGCGCCTAGTCTCAGACTAGTGGGGCTCAGTCAGCTCCATTGTATCCTTCTTATAGATTTTATGGTCAGATGCACTGTGGGTTTTGCAAATAAGAGAGGAACATGTTCTTTAAGTATGGTCAGATTGGTCAGCTGCATAGAGATTGTTTTTCTAAGATTGCTTCTAGAGCAAACAAAGTTCCTGTTGCTGCTGCACCAGCTCCTATTCCAAAGGGTGCTACATTCGCTTCTGGCCCTAACATTAGTCAGAGCCATCTCTATGCTCTCACTACCTGTCAGGAGTTTGAGGTATCCCTTGATATTATTACTGGTATATTGAAACTCTTTTCTCGTGATATGTACTGTTTGCTTAATCCCAGGTCTACTCTTTCTTATGTGACCCCATTTGTAGTTATACATTTTGGTTTTAGACCTACATGTATTTTGCATCGCTTTTCTGTTTCTATCCCAGTGGGTGACTCTGTGGTTACTAAGAGAGTCTAAAGGGAATGTGTGGTGTCTATTGATGATAAAAAAACTTTGGTGGATCTGATAAAGTTAGACATGGTTGATTTTGATGTCATACTGGGGATAGATTGATTGCATTTATGTTACGCTTGTTTAGATTATCGGACTCGTAAGGTCGTTTTCAAATTTCAAAATGAATTAGTTATTGAGTGGGAGGGTAGTTCCCTAGTACCTAAGGGAAGGTTTATTTCACATCTTAGAGCCCAAAAATTGGTTTCTAAAGTTTTCCTCTATCACTTAGTGCATGTTAAGGATTCTAGATCCGAAGGTCCTTCTTTGCAAACTGTCCCGGTTGTCCATGAATTTTCTGAGGTGTTCCCTGATGATCTTCCTGGTATTCTACCTGGCAGGGAGACTGGTTTTTGGATTGATCATGTTTCGGACACTCTTCTTATCTCTATCCCTCCGTATAAAATTGCTCCAATTGAGTTGAAGGAACTCAAAGAGTAGTTAAAAGTTCTTCAAAACAAGGGTTTTATCTATCCTAGTGTGTCCCTGTGGGGTGCACCTATTTTGTTTGTGCATAAGAAGGAGCCCCTATTTTGTTTGTGCATAAGAAGGATGGCTCCCTGCGAATGTGTATTGATTACCAGTAATTGAATAAAGTAACCGTAAAGAATAAGTACCCTTTTCCAAGGATTGATGACTTCTTCGATCAACTTCAGGGTGCTAATTTTTTCTCAAAGATTGGTCTTTGATTCGAGTACCATCAATTGAAAATTAGGGAGATGAATATCCCTAAGACTACTTTCCAAACTTTGTATGGACATTTTGAGTTTCTGGTGATGTCCTTTGGTTTGACCAATGCCCCGATCACATTTTGGATATTATGAATTGAGTTTTCCATAAGTTCATAGATTTATTTGTGATTGTCTTTAACGATGATATTCTGGTGTATTTGAAGAGTAAGGCAGATCATGTTGATCACTTTCGCCTTGTGTTGCAGACCCTAAAGGATAAGTATTTGTAAGATAAGTTCATCAATTATGAGTTTTGGTTGAATGTTATGACTTATTTGGGTCATTTTATTTCTAGTGAAGGGATCATCGTAGATCTGCAGAAAGTTGTAGTGGTTAGGAAGTGGCCTAGGCCCATGAATCTAATTAATATTTAGAGGTTCTTGGGTTTAGTCGATTATTATAGAAGGTTTGTGGAAAGCTTCCGTTGATTGCTGCCTTTAGACCAAGCTAACTCAAAAGAAGGTAAAGTTCTTGTGGTCTAATGAATATGAGGGTTGTTTTGAGAAGTTGAAGGACTAGTTGACTTCAACTCCAATTTTGACCCTACCCGAGGGTAATGATGGATTCGTGATTTATTGTGATGCGTCCTGGGTGGGATTGGGTTGTGTATTAATGAAACATGGCAGGGTGGTTGCTTATGCTTCTAGACAATTGAAAGTTCATGAGAAGAACCACCCGACTTATGATTTGTAATTGTTAGCTGTGGTATTTGCATTGAAGATGTAATACCCCGTATTAGTATTTGCTCAGTTCAGCTTTTAGTACATGAATAAGAGGCTTAGAACCTGAAAATTTAGCTAAGTGTTGGGGACTTAGTTTTATTTTAGACCTCTTAACTTGGATGATTTTTAAATTGACCTTCCCGACCCTGAGATGTAAGTTTTTTAGTTAATTCATGTTCAGGGGTGTTAGGACCATGTCTCAGGGAAGTTTGGATTTTTGGGTAAGGATTGAGGCACGTTTGGATTTCGTTTCCAAAACCTCACTATTATTGCATCGCATCATGGTGGGTATAGCGAAGAGGGGTTCATCGCACCATGGTGATGCTCAATTCGTCATTCCAGTTATGAATTTAAATCCCAGAGGGGCAGTCTTGTCTTTTCCCACCGCCCCAATCTGAAAAAACACGGGATTAACCTTCAGTTAAGGCATTATATGCTGAAATTCCTCAATTTTCCTCTAAATTAAACCCAAAACCTTCCCCAAGTTCATCAAGTTCAAGCATTTTTCCTTCAAGAAAACCAAGAAATTGTGTTTCCCAATCCAGGAACATTCAAGACAAGTTAATTCTCTTTCAAGATTAAAGCTTTAAGGTATGTTTGGTTTTCATCCATGGGATCTTTTCTCCCATGGATTCCAAGAACCTATTTTTTATATTAAATTTTGAGTTACTATGAAAGTTTACATGCTTATGATGAATTACCTCCATAAAGCTCATATGAATTTTGATTATGTATTATGTTTATAAGTGTTTTGATGGAATGGGACCTTTAAATGTTTAAATAATGATGTTTTCATGTTAAAACCATAACTTATGGTTTAGTTTTGTAATTATGTTATTATCACATGATTTACCCCTTCTCATGTTTAAGTTCATGACTCCCTTGTGTTTGATGAAATGCCAAAGTAATGAATTTTGAATAATGAACTCCCCATTATGGTTTCAAAGCTTTCATGTGTCCTTATTGTTATTCCCTTTCAGTGTTGGGGGTTATGAATACTCGAAATTTAGCTGTTTATATAGTTTCGGTATTTACAGAACAATTTTAGATAAACCATAAGCATTATCCTTTAATCAATTATTATGATCAATTGTTGGTTCAGTCAAGATTAGTTCAGTCTAGTAATTAGTATCTTTCAGGTGGGAGTAAAACTTAGCACCGAGTGAACATAGGGTTGTCGTCTCCCCCATAAGTTAGACATGAGGCATTTGTCTCCCCTGTCAGTAGGCATGAGACGTTAGTAGTAGTACCTAAGTTATAGACCTACGGTGCCACCATAGACTTTGAGAGGTCCCCCGTCAGTTAGGCATGACACCCTAGTCCTTCGGGACATCAGATTAGTCGATCAAAATATCTAGCGTTAGTGCCCATGGCACGGTACTAACACCCTTCCAACTGGAGTTATAGGTTGGACCCCAACAATAGATTTGGGGCATGTCAGTTATAGCTAGCTCCCACAGTCTTAGTTCAATATTTAATACAAAAATTCAGTTTAGTTTTACTTGACCATAGCATACAGTTTATTAGTTATTCAGTATTCAGATTTTAGTATTTCAGTTTATAGACTACTACAGTATCATGTTCTATGCTTGGTCATGCATTTTTAGATTTTTCAGCTTTCACGCATACTATGCATCAGTTATCTCATGATATTCAGTCAGTCATTATCTCATGATTTTTAGTCAGTCAGTATTTCATGTACATGAACATATGAATTTCAGCCTGACCAATCTCATATACCAGTATATTCAAAGTACTGACCGCATACTTATTTCTTATGCTATGATGATTTATATCATAGGTTTAGATGTACAGTTCCCCAGCCACAGTTAGATATCCCAGCATTACTCAGCAACAACAGTGGTAAGTCCTTATCTTTTTGGGACATGATGGTTTATTCTCAGTTGTTTAGTAGTTCAGTACATTCAGCCAGTCGGAGTTAGTTGGGGCCTGTCCCATCAAATCCTCAGTAAGTTTTTAGAGGCTTTCAGACATTTTAGACAATCAGTTAGTTGTCAGTCTTATCATTCAGTTTTCAATATTTTTACATATGTTTCAAACTTGTGGATTCGGATGTATTGTTTTTAGTATTTAAACCTTATGGCATTGACAGTTAATTTTCGTACATATGTATTTTGTGACTATATTACTCAGTGCTCAAAGTAGGTACCAGTTCATGGGTTAGCTTGAGGTCACTTGTGACCGTAAGCACCATTATCGCAGATAGGGCATAGCCTCGGGTCATGACAGAAGATCTAGAAGCATTATTTGTATAGAGTTCATATTGGTATTTATTCTGATCATAAGAGCCTGCAATATGTGTTCACTCAGAAAGAGCTAAATCTCAGGCCAAAGAGGTGGAGTGAGTTGCTCAAGGACTATGACATGAGTCTTTATTACTACCTAGGTAAAGATAACGTGGTTGTTGGTGCTCTTAGCAGGTTACCATGGGGAGTCTAGCTCATATGTATGAGAATAATCGGGAGTTAGTGTCAAGACCCGAGACTACCCCCTAGTCGTAATATGGTGCCTAGAACCACAAGCGATCCCAAGCTAACTCACGAACTGGCATACTACTTGAGAAACTAATTTAAATTATATAAAAACTAAATTTATTAAGCGGAAACATGATAATGATAAAGTATGAATAAATGTAATATTGATAAAGTTTACACCATGATAAAAATTGAAGAAAGAAACTTGAATTACATGAGTGATGCTGACAACTATCTATTAAGCCTCTACTATATTGGCTATAGATAGCTGGCACATGCCTCCAACTACCACTAATCAATACATATGAATAATAAAAAATACAACACATGAATTGTAATGGACTGGAGTCCCCGAAACAAGAGGACTTATCACCTGCTGGCTGAAAACTGAGAATTGCCTGATTATGATTTGTGGGCTACAACTGGTACCTACATTATGAAATAATGTAGCATCACAGACGTATATATGGTTAGTACTTTTGTAATGTACCGAGTAAGTGGGGGTGAATGCAATAAGTAAAACTGAATAGATACATAGACTTAAAACATCCTTGCTTGGTGCAAGTAGACTCACCAAGAGACTGAAATAAACTAAAATTTGAAGTATCTTAAAACATGAGTAACAAACATAATCTGATAAGATGGTAAATCACTACCCTTAGTTTCTTAAATCTTTACATTTTCAAAACAAGTAGAATTGAAGCTGGGAAGTGGTAAATCATGAATATTGTATATAAATCTCATGTAAAGTTGAACGTGCTGTAAAACTGAACTGGGGATCATGTATGGATACTGAACTTGTAAAACTAAGAATGCAGGACCAAGTATAGCATGTATTGAAATGATCTGAATAACATGAAATATCCATAAAACTGATTGAATAATTACTGAAATTTGGTTACTTAGACAAGAAAACCTGAACTTGTATAGACTGAGTGCTGACTGAAACTGTGAGAGCTATCATGTAACCAACATGCTCCAATCTGAGCTAATTGGAGTCAAACATAGAAACCCAGTTGGAAGGATGCTAGTACCTTGCCATGAGCACTAACACATGGCAGTGTGGATCCACTAATCTAGTGTCCCGAAGGACTAGGGTGTCACCTTCTACTGGCAGGTGCCCTCAAGAGAATATCAACCCTCTACTAGAAGGAAGACCTCTCGAAACCTACATTGACTATGTAGTTCTAGAACTAAGGGACTGCTACTAAAGGTCATACCCTCTACTAGAAAGTGAGCCCCCATCCCTGGGTTCACTCGGTGCTAAATCCTACTCCCAACCAAACTGATATTGGAATCATGAACTAGTGCATGAACTGATTATTGATATGCTCAAACATGATATTTTGTAAACTAACAGTGCATGCATAATATGAAGCAATCATGCACATGAGAATTGACGTATTTAACATGAAATAATATTGGGTATAACAATAATATCATGAGTTGACTAACTCATTACTTGAAAATTCTGGAAAGCAAGTAAACATGTAGGTATTGGGTGTTCACACTTCGCCAACACTGAATGATACAAAAATTAGATAATATCACTTAAAATATTGACAGAAAGTCATAAATTCAAAATACCAAAACATAATACATTTCAAGACCGAATGAGGTGCATGAATTTGAACATGGGATGAATTGAACTTGATAGGATATCATGTTCACATGGTTTAATACATAAATTCAAGAATTTAAGATGATATTGACTAAACATGACATGGGGGTTTGAAACTTTAAGTATATAGGAACATGAATCACATGGGTTAGAACTATTAGCATGGATTGAATGTAAATTAATAAAGGAACATGTATAATTTCGTAATTTCATTGAATGTTACATGGGTACTTGAAATTCAAAGCATGAAATAACCTAATTTAAATAGGACACACATTGACATGGCTTGAATTTGGATTTATGAAGAAAAGAATGGATTAATTTATTTTAAACATGTATATTTTGATAAAAAAAGGAGAAATTCGTACCTTAAACTAAAAAAGGGATTTTTGGGATCAATGGGTGGAAGGAATCCATTGATGAATTGTAACTCCCCGAGTCTAGACCCTACATGCCACACGGTGCTTAGGATCCCAAAGGACCACAAGCTAACCTATGACTGGTACCTGCTGTGAACACTGAGTAATAATACTTAATAATGCAGAAATTTGGATGAATTTACCATAAGTTCCATAACTAAATCAAATACTGATAAATAAATACTGAAAATTGAACATCTGTCTGAAACAATCTAGTCCGAAAGCCTGTAACTGTCTAAATATGGAGTTGATGGGACAAGTCCCCAACTAACTATGACTACTGAAATATATTAAAATACTGAAATAATAACTTTATGCTCGAACTATGAGGACTCACCACTATATCTGCCGCTGATAATCTGAGCTGCTAAGTATGGTTAGGAGCCCATACGTCTGAACCTATGATATGAGACATCATAGCACAAAAGAAAGAGTATGCGTCAGTACTTTGAATGTACTAGTATGCTAAGTGAGGTAGGATGATATGCAAGGGTTTATATGCATGAACAATAACTGACTGAATAATATGAATATATCTGGATGAGAGTATATGTATAACTGGACTGCTAAAAATACTGATGATGCATTATTGTACATACATCTATATACATATATACTATAACTAAGATTATACTTAATTAAATGCTGAGTACTGATCACTGGGTTACTGGTAACTGGGTGATTGCTTTAACAGTCCTGATTCTGTAGAACTAACTAAGTTCTATACTGAGCTGGGTGACTGTATCTGACAGTTCTAATTACGTAAAACTAACTGAGTTCTATATTGAGCTGGGTGACTGAGTCTGATAGTCCTGATTCTAAAATGATCTGAGGTTTATACTGAGTCTGAAATTGAAATTGTAACTGTGGGAGTGTTAATCTAACTGACATACCCTGATTATAAATTGAGTTGGGGTCCAACCTGTGACCCCAGTTGGAAGGGTGTTATGACCTTGCCAAGGGATACTAACAATGGATGTGAGTTAACCCTATTTGGCAGAAAGATATTTTGTCAACCCATATTGGCAGTAAAACTTATACAAGATGTATCAACCCTTATCTGGAAGGAATATATCTCAACCTACGCTGGCTATGTAGTTCTGTAACACAGGGATTGCTACTAAGGGTCAAACCTTTCACTGACAGGAATGCCCCCATACCTGGGTTCGCTCGGTGCTGATTTCTATTCCCAACTGAATAGACACTTAATTTCTTTCTAGACTGTACTAGGCTTGACTAAAATATTACTAATCGTGCTAACGACTGAACTGGACTGAGTTCACTGAGTTCTGTTAACTGACTGAATAAACTGAGTTCTATAACTTACTAAGTACTACTGTACGTGACATTACTGAGACTATTCTGAAGCTACTGTAATTCTAGGTAAATAACTAAATTTTGGGTATTGGATACCCCAAGGACTCTATAGCATTGAATGTAAAACATAACATGGTTATAATAACACAATAATAGTAGCTTGTTAATAATGCTTCCACCTAGGCATTTTGTCAAACACTTGAGAGATTTGCTTTATGCTCATAATAATAACCAATATGCAATCATCATGATCACTATCCTAACTCACAATTTCAAGGGCTTTTAACATAAATCCACATAACCCTACGCATATGTTAATTACCTCACATGAAACTTGTAATAAATCATGGATTAAAGCTCAAATAACATTATAATCATGAATACAATCAAATTCAACATAAAATTAATAAAAACAATCAACTTTTAGTTCTTAAATAGGTTTTTGAACTCCAAGGGTGGAAGAAAATCCAAGGATGAGCACCTAACATACCTTGACATTAATTTTGTGGAGATCATGGTGAGTTCTTGAGACTTGATTCTTGAGTTTGGTGAAACTAGGGCTTGTTATTGAGAGGATTTTGTGAAAAGGAAGAGAAATTATGCTATTTGGGGATTTAATCCCATGTTATGGACCTATTGGGTGAAGGGAAAATGACCCATTTTCCCTTAAAAATGCGGAACAAAACTATAGAAATTACCCAAATCGAACTGGCCAAGGCACCGCAGGCTCTGAAGCGCCACTTTGGGTAGGGCACTGCGGTCTGCATCGCAGGCTCCCCCAACACCAGACTGGGCAGGGCATCATGGGATAATCGCCCCGAGCCCCTATTTTGGAGTTTTAAACACACCCTTACGCTTGTTCGAAAATTTTGAAACTCACCCGAGATGTACTAATGACTTTCCCGATTATGAATCAACTTAAAAACTAACTTTATGAGGTTGGGAAGGTCGTAAATAAATTCCTCAACGTTTGAGGGCTTTAGAAATGACTAAGTCCTTACACTTAGCTGAAATTGTCTAAGTTTGGGACCTCTTTTGGGCATGCTTTAAAGGACTCAAGTATCTAGGATTCTGCGAGGTCTTACATGAATGCCCCACATACCTTAATTGAATAAATTCTTGAAGAAATCTTGTATTCAGAACTTAAATCCTTGTGTTCATGAGAGGAAAATCTTGAAATTTATTCTTGGGAAAGGGGAAGGGTTTCTAGTGAGTAATTTTAAGGGTAACGGGCAAATAATGCCCCTTGGAACATTAAAAATAGTGTTTTGGACAACTGGGGTTGAGGGGAAAGGACCCAATTGCCCCTTAGCCACTTTTTCCATGGAAATAGCCCTTATGGCATTACCCTTATTCTAATGGAATACCCTCACAACACGACCGCTAGTCCGGTGAATAGCCCTCACGGTGCGGGCCTATTGTGACCCCTTACTATTTCTCAGAAAAATGGTCATAACTTTTTGCTCGGGTATTAGATTAAGGCAAAATTGGTATCATTGGAAATCTAACTCAATTATCTATCATTTTGCGGGTCTTTAGATGCAAAAATCCACATATATGAAAAGTTATACACATTCAAAGTTGACCCTTGTAGAATTGACTAACAAAATTTTACCAAATCAAAGGCTCTTGGCTCAACTTTGATCTAACTATTTCCTACGAACATTTTCCTCTTCAATATCACTTCACATAGTAGGATAATGATAATGACATATGTATTCACAGACAAATCATGGGATTAAAGTTTACACACATAGGAACAATGGTTCAAAGTCTAGCCCAAACATATGAGGTATTACAGTTGGTGAAATATATTCACCATTTGTCTAATCTCGTAGTTCGTCTCTTGGATTCCAAGGATGGTGGATTATTTTTGCAAAAGATGGCATGGTCATCTCTTAGTACTGAAATAAAGGAGAAACAAGTATTGGATCTTGTCTTAATGAAGATTATGGGAGATGTGGTACAACAAAAGGTTATAACTTTTGAGATTGGAGTTGATGGTATCTTGGTGTACCAAGGCAGATTATGTATTCCCGATGTAGATGGGTTATGAGAAAGTATCTTGGATGAGGCTCATAAGTCGTGTTATGCCATTCATACTAGTTCAATGAAAATGTATCATGATCTTAAGGAGATTTATTCGTGGAGCAATATAAATTGAAATGTGGCTAGTTTTGTGGCTAAATACACGGTGTGTCAACAAGTGAAGGTTGAGCACTTGTATCCAGGAAAGTTGTATCAAGAAATAGAGTTCCCTGTGTGGAAGTGGGAAGTGATTAATATGGATTTTGTTACCAGTATTCCTCAGTCTCAGAATCAATTTGATTTAATTTGGGTCATCGTGGATGGGATGACTAAGTCTGTGCACTTCTTGCCAGTGAGGACAAATTTTTCAGTAGAGGATTATACAAATTTGTTCATCCAAGAGATTTTGAAGTTTCATGGGGCGCCTGTTTCAATCATGTCAGATCATGGTACTCAACTCTCATCATATTTTTGGTATTCGTTCTAGAGAGGATTGTAACACCTCAAAATCCCATCTCGAGACGTCACACGATTCTTAAGGCTACAAGTAGCCCTAAGCTACCCCTTTGAGCCTGTTACTACTTCTAATACTTGATTTAGAAAAATTAAGCTAAACAATGATACTCTATTATGTCAACTATAATCCAAAATAACTGGAAATAATGTCTGAATAGCAAAAATACTAATAATCTGGAACACAACTTCAAATGACAATCTAGTCTGACAAAGCCTCTACTACTCAAACTAGAGAGCCATTGGGACAGACCCCCATCTGACTCACAATTACCTGAAAGTAAAACTCAAAGCATTGTGAAAATGGGAAAGCTACAAATATAGGTCCTCGAACCATGAGGACTCACCAACTGTGGAATGTAGACAAAGTGCCCGAAAATCATGGTCACTGCTGAGACTGAGCACCTGAACCTACATTATGAGACAATGTAGCAGAAACACATATATATGGATCAGTACTTTGAGGATGTACTGAGTATATGGGGGTGTATACATTTATTAATACAATAGTATCAATCTTAATAGAAATCATGCATGCAACTATAAATGACTCGTATAGCTTGAATAAAACTGAAAACTGAATATCATAAATCATTTACAATAAGGTATAAATCATAAATCTCGTGAGTCATTATGTTAGTTCTAAAACCCATATTCTCCATCTTATTCTCAAAACAGGTAAGCAAGAGAAATCTTAAAACATTAGTTCTCGAAACTTGAACTTTGATCTCATGAAGAATAAATGACTTCTTTAAAACTTAGAGCTTATAGAACTTTGGGACTTAGGAAACTTTCATCTAAATTAGAGTAGGGGAGTACTTTGGGAGTTTCTCTTAACCGACATAAACCATGTGAGCCACATGGAGTCCAACGTCTTGCTCACGTTGGGGAGAGCTATTCTATCCTTACCATCGTTGTAGAACCTTAACTTTAGTGATCACTTATCTTAACCCACATGGGGTAAATCAGAAACCTATGGGAGCACGTAGTTCTGGGGCATGAGACCTCAGAATCAAGCCCAACTCAGTGCTAAATACTACTCCCATACTCACTCAGAACTTTTAGGAAATCTACCATAAAATAATTCAAGGGTCCATAAGAAAGACCAAATATACTTCTTTTGTCTTTAAAGCATAACTAGTGTGGACTCCTATCTTAGCTTAGACCCAAAAGGGTCAAATCTTTACTTAAAATCTGAAAATAGCTTAGCTATGGGGTACTTATGACCCAAACAATCTTAAAAAAGGGGGTCTATTGAACCTAACAGTAATTCTCAAGACAACATATCAAAATTCATGCTTAAGAATGCAATTACTCATAAGGTATCATGAAATCTATAATTTTTATCAATAGGCATGGAACACAATTAAAATAATGTAATTCAACTCTCAATTCATGGTAAATATCAAAATCTTGCAATTAATGGAAATGGGTATAAAACCTAACTTGATTTTCATGGAAAAATCTCATAAATTGCAAAAATTTGTAATTTAAAGTAAGCTTTTGAGCACAAGGGTGAAAGGATTATCCTTGTTAAAACCCCACATACCTTAGATTGTGAAATTGGATGAACAAGCTTGCTTGAGACTCTTTTTGGAACTCTTGAGAGAGGGTTCTTGAAGCCTTTGACTTGGGAACTTTGAATCTTAACTCAATTTGTAGAAATTATGGTGAGTTATTGAATTTCTTAGAGAAGGGATTTGGGTTTGTTCGTGAGGAAGAAACCCTTGCTTTAAAATATTTTTGGATTAACTGATGTCATTTGGTTCATTTGGGTATATTAAGATGTAAAAAGGATGGAAAAAGACCAAAAATCTCCTTTTAAAAATGACTTAAAATCACTGAACGAAATATGTGATGGTGGGTGCGACGGTCCGTCGGTCCTGATCGTCGCACCTGGGCTAGATTTGGACTTTCTGCCTTGCCTTCGACGGCTGGGTCGATGGTCCATTGGCCTTACAATCGTGCCTAACCAGAATGAGGTCTCACTGCCTTCTCTGTGACGGTTTGGGCGACGGTCTATCGCTAGCTCTATGGTGTTCGTCGGACCTCTCCGTCGCACCTGGGCAGTTCAGACTGCTTTCTGTAATTCGGCCATATCTTTTTCTTCCGATGTTAGATTTTGATGAAATATGTATCATTGGAAAGATAATTCAATTTCCTACATGGTAAATAGTTTTTTTTAGGAAAACTCTATATGGTTTAAATACTAATCACTTTGGAAGTCATTCCTAATTCTTTTAGAGGCGGAATAAGGCTTTACTTGACATGTTCTAAAGGCTTAGACTATGAGGGAACTTTACGGGGTCTTACAATATCTCACCCCTTGGAAACATTCATCCTCGAATGTCGCTAGTTAGACTAAAATACCAAGGAACTAAGTATGCACAATTGAAACAAATGGATAAACCGACTTTAAATCTTTCTAAACTTTTGAATACTTCGGGAAGTTCAAGAGCTTACACAAAAATAGATACATAGCTGAACTTTGATTGGAAAGGAACTGAATTAAGGAAGAATAATACCTTCAGCTTGATCTGAACTCGTGGAGAAAAGGTGCGGGTACTTGGTTCGCATATCTTCTTCTGCTTCCCAAGTAGCATCCTCAAACGAATAATTCCGCCACAAAACTTTGACCAAGGGATCTTCTTTGTCCCTTAGTCTACCGACCTGGTAATCTAGGATCTCAACCAAAATCTCTTCAAATGAAAGACTAGTCTGGATATCTGAGCTCTCTGAAGAATCTACTACAACGGAATCACCAATGTGCTTCTTAAGCATGGAGACATGAAAGACAGGATGAATAGCTTACAACTCTGTGGGCAACTCAACCTCATAGGCTACTTTCCCAACACGGCTCAAAACTCTATAAGGGCTAACATAATGGAGACTAAGCTTCCCCTTTTTCCCAAACCTTTTCACCCATTTCATGGGTGAAATCTTCAAGTACACAAAATTACCCACCTCAAACTCAAGATCTCTTCTCCTTACATCGGTATATGACTTTTGATGACTCTGAGCTATCTTCAACCTTTCCTTAATCAACCTAACTTTCTCCATAGCCTTAAACAATGCATCAAGTCCAATTACAGCAGCTTCACCCACTTCAAACCAACCTATGGGTGATCCATACTCCTCCCATACAAAGCCTCAAACGGGGCCATCCGGATGCTAGAGTGATAACTATTGTTATAGGCAAACTCAATCAATGGTAAGTGCTCATCCCAGCTACCTTTGAAATCAAGGGCACACACTCTTAACATATCTTCTAAAGTCTGGATGGTCCTGTCAGCCTAACCATCTATCTACGGATGAAAAGCGGAACTCAAATGAACTTAGGTACCAAGACCCTTCTGTAAAGCTTTCCAAAATTGCGAAGTGAATTGAATGCCCCTATTCGAGATGATGGACAAGGGAACTCCATGCAACCTGACTAACTGCCGAATATATAATCTAGCATAATCCTCAGTTGTATAAGATGTATGCACTGGCAAAAATTATGTGGACTTAGTCAACCTATCTATAACAACCCAAATAAAATAATGATGATGACAAGAAAGAGGAAAACCAGTAACGAAATCCATATTCACCTCTTCCCACTTCCAAGTGGGTATACCAAACTCTGGCAACTTACCTCCAGGTCTTTGGTGCTCTACCTTAACCTGTTGGTATATTGCTCACTTTGCCACAAACTCTGCTATATCCTTCTTCATGCCACTCCACCAATAGATTTCTCGCAAGTCATGGTACATCTTGGAAGTATCGAGATGAATGGAATACCGTGCACCATACACCTTAGCCATAATTCTCTGCCTCAAGTCACCAACACACAAAACACACAATCTATTATGATATCTTAACACACCATCTCCCTCTTGGGATAAAACCTTTACCTTTTCGTATTTAACCGACTCTTTCAGTCTGACCAAACTAGCATCTAAGTCTTGCTTCTCCTTTACTTCAGAAACTAAAGAGGATTCAAAACTACTCTATACCAAAATATTCCCTTCAGTAGAATCAAGCGATCTAACACCCAATCTAGCTAGACGGTGAACATCATGAGCTAACTCTTTCTTATCTTCCTCCACACGAGCCACACAGCCTATAAACATCCTACTAAGGGCATCCGCCACTACATTGGCCTTTCCCGGGTGATATAACACACTCATATCATAATTTTTTAGCAACTCTAACCACCTCATCTGATGAAGATTCAACTCCCTCTGATAAAACATATACTGCAAGATTTTATGATTAGTGAACACATCAATAAGAACACTAAATAGATAGTGTCTCCATATTTTCAAAGCAAAAACCATAGCAGCAAATTCAAGATCATGGGTTGGGTAATTCTTTTCATACGACTTCAATTGTCTATAGGCATAGGCTACAATCTTACCTCTCCACATCAACACACAACCCAAACCAACTCTCGAGGCATCACAATACACCACAAAACCATTCGTACCATTAGGCAAAGTCAACACAGGGGCTGAGGTGAGTCGAGTCTTCAACTCCTAAAAACTCTTCTTACAGGAATCTGACCAAAGGAACTTAACTTTCTTTTGGGTCAACTGGGTCATGGGGGATGCAATAGAAGAGAAAACTTCAACAAAACGGCGGTATTAGCCAGCTATACCCAAGAAACTTCTAATGTCAGACGGAGAAATAGGTCTAGGCCAGTTTTTTATAGCTTCCATCTTTTGGGGATCGACCCTAATGCCTTTGGCTGAAATAACATGACCCAAAAAGGCTACTGATCTTAGTCAAAATTTACACTTGTTGAATTTGGCCAACAACTGGTATCTTTAAGAGTCTGCAGGACAATTCTAAGATAATCTGCATGGTCATTCTCAGTACGAAAGTAAACAAGGATATCATATATGAACACTATGAAAAACATATCAAGATACTGCTTGAACACTCGATTCATAAGGTCCATGAAAGCCACTGGAGCATTGGTTAGCTCGAAAGACATGACTAGAAGCTCAAAGTGACCATAACAGGTTTGGAAGGCTATCTTCGGGATATCACACTCCCTTACTTTAAGTTGATGATATCCGGATCTAAGGTCTATCTTGGAGAAATAACTTACACCTTGCAACTGATCAAATAGGTCATCAATTCTCGGAATAGGGTACTTATTCTTAACTTTGACCTTGTTAAGCTGATTATAGTCAATGCACATATGCAAAGAACCATCTTTCTTTCACATGAATAGGATGGGTATGCCCCAAGGAGAGACACTGGGGTGCCATACTGTAGGGAGGACTAGAAATAGGCTGAGTGTTGAGAAGAAGGTAAATCCCAAATTCTATCTCAGGAAACTCATTAACAATGTTGACTGACTAAATAGTTGGAGCCTCAAACTTTGAGTCTTTAACTTTAACTAGGTGTGCAACCTTTGGATATTAGCTTTTTGGCTTTGAGATAGGAGATAAAATGACTCTTGGGAGATACTAAACTCCCAGACCACTCAAACACTGGTTCATCAGGAAACTGAAACTTGACCACACGGGTACGATAGCCTATAGATACATAACAAGAATAAAGCCAATCCATACCCAGAATAAGGTCAAAATCCACCATGTCCAACTCAATAAAATCAGCAAGTATGACTCTATGAAGAACGGTAACAAGATAATTTTTATACACTTGCTTAGCAACAACTAACTCCCCTACTGGAGTAGAAACTAGAAAAGGCTCAGGAATATTTTTGGGGCTCATTTCAAAATTCACAGCTGCATGTGGGGTTACATAAGAGAAACTTGACCCAGGGTCTAACAACACATAAATATCAAAGTGAAATACACAGAGCATACTAGTAACAAAATCGGAAGAATCCTCCTACTCTTGGCAGGATGGTAAGGCATAGAATCTGTTCTGGCACTAACCACCAACAGTATTGGATAAAGTGCCAAAGAGCTGGGGCACTAGTAGCCTGAGTCTAAGGTCGCACATCTCTGTTCCCCTGCCTAGCATGCAGGCACTTTCTAAGTTTATGGACCATTTTACCTCAACCAAAACAACCCCTTTGTTTGGTCAAACACTCGCCGAGATAGGTCCTACCATATTTAGCATAAGAAGGATAATTATGCCTGTTACTTACATTGTTCTGCGACCTAGACATAAAAGGCCTGTTCCCTTGCTCCTGCCTGTTACTGGGCATGAGAACACTAGCTGATGAAGGTGCTGGCATAGATGAACAACTCTGAAATTGAGGGCGGTTCCCTCCATAGGACCTAGCTTAACCATCCTCATGCTGCTCGAATCTAGCTTTCTTATTTCCCCTTATTCTATTTCTTTCCCTTATCTTATCTGCCTCTATCTTCTATGCATACATCATTAGTCAGGACAAAGCCATATCCCTGTTGAGCAAGCAGTCCTACGTTCTTTTAGCACCAAACCAGACACATATGTCACAAACTTGCTCATACTAGTTCGGGTGTTAGCAATCAAATTAGGAGCATACTTGGCTAACTAGTTGAACTTCGAGCACTACTCTTTAACAATCATAGAGCCCTGTCTCAAGTTCCTAAACTCCTCTATCTTCGCTTCTCTTATCTCTAACAGGAAAAACTTTTCCAAAAATACATCCTAGAATACCTGCCAAGTAATAGGGGCAGTATCTTCCCCTTTATTCTTCCTCCATGCAACAAACCAGTCATAAGCAATGTCTTTTAGATAATAGGATGCCATCTTTACACTCTTTTCCTCAGAAATATGCATGACTTGGGTGATCTTCTTTATTTTCTCAAGATATAAGTATGGGTCCTCACCAGCCTTAGACCCATAGAACTCTAGTAGATTCATCCGCATGAAATCATGAATCCTAGTAGTAGATAAGTCACCTCCCTGCTGATGTGGAGCTGTGGCCTAGTTATTGGCCTGAACATTCGCTGTGACTGCTTGGGCTAATACCTAAAAGACCGCCTGAAACTCAGCATGAGACACAGTCTCATTCAAAGGATCAACCGGCTAAGGTTGGTCATCATTATTTCTGCGGGTATTCGCTCTTCGGGGAGACATTTTTTGAAATAAAAGAGCATGAATTAATAGTTGAGAGAGAGACAACTATAAGCATGATAGATTCTGAATGAAAGAGATGACTTTTTCCTAAAATGTCTTGTAACCTCTTGGTCATAGATGTGGCGCGCTACACACCGATGATCAAGACTCTACTTAACGCGGTTTGTCATACTCCCTAGGACTCCTTAAAACTTAGGCTCTGATACCAGGTTTGTAACACCTCGAAATCCCATCCCAAGATGTCACACAGTTCTTAAGGCTACAAGTAGCCCTAAGCTAACCCTTTGAGCCTGTTACTACTTCTAATACTTGATTTAGAAAAAATAAGCTAAACAATGATACTCTATTGTGTCAACTATAATCCAAAATAACTGGAAATAATGTCTGAATAGCAAAAATACTAATAATCTGGAACACAACTTCAAATGACAATCTAGTCTGACAAAGCCTCTACTACTCAAACTAAAGAGCCATTGGGACAGACCCCCATCTGACTCACAATGACCTATAAGTAAAACTCAAAGCACTGTGAAAATGGGAAAGTTGCAAATATAGGTCCTCGAACCATGAGGACTCACCAACTGTGGAATGTAGACAAAGGTACCCGAAAATCATGATCACTGCTAAGACTGAGCACCTGAACCTACATTATGAGATAATGTAACACACAGACATCTATGTGGATCAGTACTTTGAGGATGTACTGAGTATATGGGGGTGTATGCATAAATTAAGAGAATAGTATCAATCTTAATAGAAATCATGCATGCAGCTATAAATGACTTGTATATCTTGAATAAAATTGAAAACTGAATATCATAAATCATGTATAATAAGGCATAAATCATAAATATCATGAGTCATTATATTAGTTCTAAAACCCATATTCTCCATCTTATTCTCAAAACAGGTAAGCAAGAGAAATCTTAAAACATTAGTTCTCGAAACTTGAACTTTGATCTCATGGAGAATAAATGACTTCTTTAAAACTTAGAGCTTATAGAACTTTGGGACTTAGGAGACATTCATCTAAATTAGAGTAGGGAACTACTTTGGGAGTTTTTCTTAACCGGCATAAACCATGTGAGCCACATGGAGTCCAATGTCTTACTCATATTAGGGAGACCTGTTCTATCCTTGCCATCAGAGTAGAACCTTAACTTTAGTGATCACTTATCTTAACCCACTTAGGGTAAATCATAAACCTATGGGGGCACGTAGTTCTGGGGCATGAGACCTCAGAATCAAGCCCAACTCGGTGCTAAATACTACTCCCATACTCTGCTTAGAACTTTTAGGAAATCCACCTTAAAATAATTCAAGGGTCCATAATAAAGACCAAATATACTTCTCTTGTCTTTAAAGCATAACTTGTGTGGACTCCTATCTTAACTTAGTGATGTGTGAGCAGACACTAACACATTTGAGGCTTTTAATAGAGAATAATTGCAAAATCTTAAGCAACTTTTATCGATTTTTATTATTTATCTTTGATTTTGCTGTAGAAGCCAAGATGCTAGAGAACCAACAAGGATGGAGGCAATAGAGTTGAAATCTGAAGCAAAAAAAAGAGAAGTATGGCTGACGACATTCCTGATAAGTTGTCAACCCTGTGATAAGTTATCAGCTTCATCATCAGCCTTAGACAGAGAATGGACCTCAGCTAAAAGTTGTAATGACATTTTATGATAAGCCATCAAGGAGTTGATAGGTCATCAAAATTGTCATTAGTCTAAGGTAGAACATGGGAGCTGAGGTAGATAAGTGATGACATTCGTGATAAGTTGTCAAAGATCTGATAGGCCATCACAGTTCGTCGTCAGCCTAAGGCAGTGAATGTCAAAATCAAAGAGGATCTGATGACATTTGTGATAAGTCGTCAGCCTCCTAATAAGGCATCACGAATGACGTCACCTGTACGAGAAATTTTTGCACTCTGTGATTTTGTTTCCATAATTAGGGTGAACTATTTAAAGCATTATTTAGGGTTTTCTAAGAGGGCCAAATATCTTTTGGGTGACCTGGGTTCGATCCTCAGAAACGGTGCCATTTTTGATAAAGCTCAAACTACACCTCTCCAATGAGAATGTAAGCGATCATTGTTAATATATAATCCAACTAGGTTGGGGTCGAATCCCATAGGGAATATGGTGTGAACTTAAGTCGTTTGCGAGTTAATCAACTGATAGTTGGATGTTTCCTGAAATGGGGGGTTTTGAGTTTCACAAATAATTGTAGGTCACTTTAGCTTCAGTGTTTGTATCAAGAGTTTATGGAAAACATAAATTATGTTCACTATAGCTTCAGTGTTTACAATCAAGAGTTTATGGAAAACCAAAATTATGTTCACTATGGGTTTTGGTACTTGACAGTTGCTAATAGTGATTCATGATTCTCACAGTAAATATGACAACTAACTATCTTTATTGAAGTTATGACTAAATGTCTCTCGACCTACTTAAGCATTTAATTACCTAATCCTCTCGGACTTAGGGAATTTATATTCATTGGCCAGACTTTACCTCTGGTTAATCAACCTTGTTATAGTGTCAATTATTAAATGGAAGTTTTTAGTGCTTCCAAGTCCCTGTCAATAATTCACTTTCTACTGTATTTGATTTCTTATCTCAAGCAAATCAAAGCAGGTGCTATCTATTGTTTGCAACCAATAAACAATGATTAAAAACTTGGAATTATCAAAGAGTCCTATTACCTTTTGAATCTTAAACACTTAGCATCTTACCAAAACTTATCTCATAGATCCCATAATTCGGGTTAGAGGGGTTTAGCCACTCATGATGTACTGATCGGAACAACTAGATAAATTCATAATTTGAAAGATAAACTTACAACAAAATGAATAATAACTAGTGATTCTCAGATTATATCACAATAGGAATACCCAAAGTATTGATGGAAATCTCTTCAAAGTTAATTGTTTTTCAAGCCAAGAAACTAGAGAGAAAAGTAACAAAATACGTGTCTCCAAAAGATGCTCGACCCTCTTATAAAACCCTAAACAATGCTTTAAATAGTTCACCATAATTATGGAAACAAAATCATAGAGTGCAGCAATTTCTCAGACAGGTGACGTCATTCGTGATGCCTTATCAGGAGGCTGACGACTTATCACAAATGTCGTTAGCTCCTCTTTGATTTGACATTCGCTGCCTTAGACTAACGATGAAATGTGATGGCCTATCAGATCTTTGATGACTTATCATGAATATCATCACTTATCTACCTCAGCTTCCATGTTCCGCCTTAGACTGACGACAATTTTGACGACCAATCAACTCCTTGACGGCTTATCACAAAATGTCATCATAACTTTCAGCTGAAGTCCATTATCTGTCTAAGGCTAATGATAAATCTGATAACTTATCATAGGGATGACGACTTATCAGGAATGTCGTCAGCCACACTTCTATTCTTTTTGCTTCAGATTTCAACTCTTTTGCTTCCATCCTTATTGGTTCTCTAGCATCTTGGCTTCTACTGTAAAATCAAAGATAAATAATCAAAAATGATAAAATTTGCTTAATACTTTGCAATTATTCTCAGTTAAAAGCCTCAAATGTGTTAGCGTCTGCTCACATAACACTTAGACCCAAAAGGGTCAAATCTTTACTTAAAATCTGAAAATAGCTTAGCTATGGGGTACTTATGACCCAAACAATCTTAAAAAGGGGGTCTATTGACTCAAACAGTAATTCTTAAGTCAACATCTCAAAATTCATGCTTAAGAATGCAATTACTCATAAGGTATCTTGAAATCTATATTTTTTATCAATAGGCGTGGAACACAATTAAAATCATGTAATTCAACTCTCAATTCATGGTAAATATCAAAATCTTGCAATTAATGGAAATAGGTATAAACCCTAACTTGATTTTCATGGAAAAATCTGATAAATTATAGAAATATATAATTTAAAGTAATCTTTTGGGCACAAGGGTGAAATGATTACCCTTGTTCAAACCCCACATACCTTAGATTGTGAAATATGATGAACAAGCTTGCTTGAGACTCTTTTTGGAACTCTTGAGGGGGGATTCTTGAAGCCTTTGACTTGGGAACTTTGAATCTTAACTCAATTTGTGAAATTATGGTGAGTTATTGAATTTCTTAGAGAAGGAATTTGGGTTTGTTCTTGAGGAAAAAACCCTAGCTTTGAGATTCTTTTGGATGAACTGAAGTATCTGGTTTGTTTGGGTATATTAAGATGTAAAAAGCATGGAAAAAGATCAAGAATACCCTTTTAAAAAGGACTTAAAATCACTGAATAAAATATGCGTTGGTGGGTGCGACGGTCCGTTGCTGGGTCAACGGTCCGTCGGTCCTAACCGTCGCACTTGGGTTAGATTTGGACTTTCTGCCTTGCCTGCGATGGTTGGGTTGATGGTTCGTAGCTGGATCGATGGTCCATCATCCTTACCGTTGTGCCTAACCAGAATGAGGTCTCACTTCTTCCTCTGTGATGGTTTGGGCGACGGTCCGTTGGACCTCTTTGTCGCACTTGGGCAGTTCAGACTGCTTTTTGTAATTCGGCCATATCTTTCTCTTCCAATGTTAGATTTTGACTAAATGGGTATCTTTAGAAAGATAATTCAATTTCCTACATGATAAAAAGTCATTTTTAGGAAAACTCTTTATGGTTTAAATACTAATCACTTTGGAAGTCATTTCTAAATATTTTAGAGACGGAATAAGGCTTCACTTGACATATTCTAAAGGCTTAGACTATGAGGGATCTTTACGGGGTATTACAAGGTTTTGGAACTAGGGTGAGCCTTAGTACCACTTTTCATCCATAGTCAGATGGGCAAGCAAAAAGAACTATTTGGACATTGGAATATATGCTTCGAGCTTACATGATTGACTATGGTGGTAGTTAGGTTGATCAATTGCCTCTTATAGAGTCTGCATATAATAGTAACGACAACTCTAGTATTGGGATGACTTTGTTTGAAGCATTGTATGAAAGAAGGTGTAGATCTCCTATTGGATAGTTTGAGGTTGGTGAGGCAGAGATATTTGGTCCTGATTTAGTTTACCAAGCCATGGATAAGGTGAAGGTAATTCGGGATAGACTTAAGACCACCCAAAGTCACCAAAAGTCCTATGTGGATGTAAGGCGTAGGGATTTAGAGTTTGAGGTTGGTGATTAAGTGTTCTTGAAGGTGTCTCCCATGAAGGGAGTAATGCAGTTTGGTAAGAAGGGGAAGCTCAACCCCTGATATATTGGTCTGTACTTGGTGTTTAATATGGTTGGTAATTTTTCATATGAATTAGAGTTTCTCTCTAGTTTGAGCTCCATTCATCCGCTGTTTCATGTGTCAATGTTGAGGAAGTATGTAGGCAATCCGACGCTGATTGTATCTATTAAGGATATTGGAATTTTGGATTCCTTGTATTATAAGAAAGTCCCGGTTGAAATTTTGGGTCAACAAGTTTGTCAGTTGTGGATGAAAGATATAGCTTTGGTAAAGGTTCAGTGGAGAAACCACAAGGTTGAAGAGGCTACTTGGAAAGCCAAAGAGGACATAAAGTCTAAGTACCCATTCTTGTTTCCTACTCCAGAAAATCATGGTTAAGGTATGTGTATTTCCTTACATTCTTGTTTCCTGTCTTTGTTAAAGGAACTTGTAAATTCCTTGGTATTTTTATTTTCTGTCTTATAAGAGCAGTGATGTTAGGGTTTAATTGTGCCGGTAAATACCTTGTCCCATTACTCGAGGATGAATGATCCAAGTGGGATAGAATTGAAACACCCAGATTTTTGGCCCCTGAAAATTACTTGAGCTTTGATCTCATTGCCTTGGATAAGACTGGATCCCTAGAGTCGTAGGGTGTCTGTATCAATCCAAGACTACCCCCTAGTCATCACATGGTTCTTAGGATCACAAGTAATCCCAATCTAACCTTACTAATGGCATAACTCATGAACAACTGAATGAAATACATAATTCGTAAAGAAATAAGCAAAATATAAATCTTTAGCTGAATATCTTCAAAAATAAACTATTAAAACAATTACAACCCTGCTAATACAAACAAAACTGGAATCAAATACATTAACTCTATTGACTATCTATGAATCCTCTACTAGTATTGACTATAGGTAGTCGGGACATGATCCCTGACCATCTCTAAGCAATACGACTGAATAAAGAAAATATAATGCTACATAAACTCGGATTGACCCAAGCCATTGAATCAAAAGGACTCATCACTTGCTGACTAGAAGCTACAAACTGTCTGAATAGGATATGAGCGCTATAACTTGTACCTACATTATTAAATAATGTAGCACATAGACGTATATGTGGATAAATACTTTTGGAATGTACTGAGCATATGGGGGTGAGTGCATAAGTAAAACAATAATGCAATAATTTAACTAAACTTTCAAAAGTACATGCTAAATGTGAGTGGCTCACCTTGGCTTGAATAATCAAAACTAACAAATCATAAGTCATGAGTAATAAAGCATAAAAGAAATTCTTGCAAGCCACCACACTTAGTTCTAATAAAACTGTACTCTGATTGTGTTCTTCAAATCATGCAGGCTAAGCGAAAAGGGCTCACCTTTATCAATCTTAAAACTTAAAGCTGAAATTTGATAACTGAAGTCTTAGGCAAGACAATATCTTAGTAAATTTGTGAGCCTTTACACTTAGTTTTAGGATTTAGGGACTTTGGGAGGTTCTTCTAACCAACATACACCAAGTGAGCTATCGTGATGTCCAATGTCATATTTCCCTAAAGGGTAAAGCTCACGTTGGGGAGAGGTGTCACACTCTTGCTAGGAAGTATAACCTTATCTTAAGTAATCACTAACTTAGCCCACTATGGGCACTTAATCTTCATCCTACGGTGGCACGTATTTCGGGGCATGAGACCTTGGAATTATACCCAACTCGATGCTAAATAATACTCCTATTCTTTTGCTTAGAAATTTAGGTAATCCACCTTAAAATAGCACAAGGGTTTGTAATAAAAACCAATTATGCTTTTCTTTCTTAAATCTCAAATTGTATGAACAATGTGGATTCCTGATCTTAGCTTAGGGTCAAAAGACAAATTCTTTTCTTTAAATCTTGGTAAACAATTATCACAGAAACATAAGACCATAGTCTTCTTGAAATCTCAAACACACTCTTGATATGACTTATCAAATAAAACTTAAGAGCATGATCTTATTTAGATCTCAACACTTAGACTGTGGGCTTAAAATTCATGCTTAAACTCATGAAAATTCACAACAAAGCTTCATGCTCAATGTAATTCTTGAAATCATTCAACAATATCGATTCATAATAAGAAAGTACAATTCATTATATAAATCTTCAATTCAAATCATAAGTAGGTAAGATAAACATGCACTTCAATACTTAAAGCATTTATAAATTCATAAACTCAAAACAAGATAATTTGGATATGAAACCTAATATGAAATTCATGAAATCTTAACTTAAAAATAAGTTTTGGTCACAAGGTTGAAAGAGGATCCTTGTTCATAACCCCACATACCTTATTAGGCCTAATTGAAGTAGAAACTTGACTTTGAACTCTTAAAGATGTTCTTGAAGTCTTCTTCTTGAAGTTCTTGGACTTAGAAACTTAGATCATTGACTTCCTTGAAGAAGGAGTAATGGAGTTTTTTTTGGTGTTCTTGAGAGGAGGTTAGGGTTTTCTTGAAGAAGGGCTTGATTCATGTTCTTTGGGGAAGGGGAGGGTTTATGTGAGGTTTTGATGATGAAAAGTGGGTAAATAATGCCCTTTTGGGTGTATTAATTAGTGTTTGGACGGCTGGGGTTAAGAGGAATGGACTAAAATGAACTTGGCCTCTTTTTCCCATGAAAATCACCGTCAATTTTGTCGGTCTTGAGAAAAAAAATTCCACGTGCATCAAAAGTTATACACGTTCAAAGTAGACCCTTGTAGAATCGAATGCAAAACTTTGGACGAATCAAAGGCTCTTTGCTCAACTTTGTTCTAAGTGATTCTTATGAATATTTTTCACTTTGAAAGCACTTCACACACTAGGATAAATATCATGACACATGAATTCAAAATTAAATCATGGGATTATAGTTTACACACGTAAGAATGATGCTTCAAAGTCTAGCCCCAAAAATATAGTGTGTTACATTATCTCCCCCTTGGAATCATTTGTCCTCGAATGATGGATAGGAACTCGTTGAAGTCTTATAAATATAGAATTATGCATACATCACATTTATGGTTATGAAGGATATAGCTAAGCTGAAATGTTATAACTTTATCATAAAATTAATTTTTGAGCTGACTTGACTCTATTGACTTATAAGGGGCTGATTCATGCCGAGGGATTAAAACTCACTTGAAATGCTCATGATATGATCTTACATGTAGAATTGCTAAGTGATAACCAATGCAATAAATTACTAAGGATGGAATATAGTACGTATCTTTTCATTAGGAATTGTTTCTCAACAAAACACGTAGAGGAATCAAAAGAAAAGCACTTCATAGCATCGCCAAGTGCATTATATAAGCACGTATCATGAGACAATGAGACTAAGATTGTACAATGGTTATCAAATTGTCTAATTTGGAATACTTGAAAGACTAAGATTATTCACAGAATACTTATGAACTGAATCATGACTAACTATTTGAATTTTAGATATGATTCATGGATTGAACTGAATTACCTCACGGAATAGCCATACTCATGAGACTTCAGATAGTAAGACTAGATGGAAAGATGAATAAGATATCTAAATAAGGAATTGAAACATGACTACAACTTTATAGCATGGAACAGAGACCTATAAATCATAAGCTAGGATACAATTACTAGGCCTTAGGCAGTGCAACTTCTAACTTTTCAAGCTTAACAACACTTCTCAAATACTCTTTCAACTATACTATTCCCTTCAGATACCATACTCATTTGATTCAACTTATAATTCTCACATGGGCATTTATAAATCCATCTACTAAAGTCTAAGCTGAACTAAATTATATCACCATGATCAAGTCTAATTTGAAATCATAAGATATAACATGCTAAACCATAATGCTAGTCTAAATCAAATGATTCAATCTTCTACGTCTCTTTCAGATCTCACAAACTAAGCCTAACATGCCTTACCACTTCAATGACTAACTCTGAACTCTTACTATGGATTTACTAGCGCATATTGCATTCATTCTTTTACATCCCAACATGACATTCAAGCCTATCATTATAACCACATATGAACTTCAAGGCAAACACCCATAAAGGCATACTTCTCATATTCTCTAAACCTTTACCAGTAACAACTTTCTTGCACTATTCTTAAGAAGACATACCTAGAATCCTCAACTAATTATGACATATACCAAAGATTTACTTCAATATTCCTTCATCCTTTAGCCTTAGATAAAATGTAAAGAACCTTTCTTAATGAGGGTCATCAACCCTCTATCATCTAAACCATTGCTCATCCATTATCATCACTACTATCTTAACATAAGAGGTCACTGAAGGGATAATGCATAATGAATTTAAGAATGAAGGAATACTATACATAAATTTGACACTTAACTGAGGCCTGAGGAATAGAATGTCTAAGGTATGGATTTATTAAAGAGATCTAAACTGAAGACATATATGATATAATGAAAATTTCACTAGTATCATGAGATCTGAGAACTGATCATACTTTGGAACATGAGTTCATACTTATCATAAGCTATTCAACATAAGACTGGAGTTCATAGATTTATGAGGGATGACTCTAATTGCAGAGTGAAGTTGTTACTTACTTGCCAAAAGCTGAGAATGAACTTAAATAAGTATAAAATGTATAAGCATAGGTCTTTGGCATGGATATCTTATGCAAGATATTGATTTGGTGTGATGACGACTGAAATCTAAGAAATACTCTAGAGTATGAAGGGATCACTATCTCATTACAACTCTTATTGACATGTATCACAATCTAATTCTCAAAGCTTGAATTGGTTCTTCACTTTACCATCTACTCCTTAGATCAAAGATGACATTCTAAGCTTATGGGTCTACTCTATATCCTTGAGACTGAGCCATAATTTCTTCATTCTAATGTCTACACATAAATTTTAAACTCACAAGAACAAACTATATTTTGAACTTACTGACTTTATTCTTGGACAACCCTTTCACATACTATCCTTAACTTTATAGCTTCAATGATCATCATCATAGTCTTACACTCTATTAACTCGACAAACATACCTACCTCACAAAACACATAATCATAGCCTACTAAAATCATACTGTTATACTTATATTCTTCCCAAACCAGAAGAATTAAAATCATACTGATAACACTCAACACTACCTATCCATAACTCCTCAACTTAGCTATTAAGAACACCATGTACTATATAACTAGCCTTCTTTCACTTAGCAACTCTAGGGTACTACTAACCACACATAATACTTAGTAACCTTAGAAAATAATTCAACCCCATATCACCTTGGGCATATCTCTACATCATACTAAATTACGAATAAATGAACTTAAACTCTAGAATACACTGTTCAAGCCTACTAGATTATTTCCATATAACTAGCATCACTAACTACACAATCATTATTTCCACCTCTGTGATCATCCACTGTTCAAACTTAGTGTCTAGTGCTAGACATAATTAACAACTCAACCTCACATACTATTTTTACTTGGAAGCTATAAAATAACACATCAAGAAAAACTAGTCCACTAAAGCCTCATAATAAAAATAATTGATCATGATCGTATGGTCTATATTGTTATAATACATTAGAACCTCCTCCTTCTACATATTACGACTATTTATCCATCTATACACCTAAATTACTTTTATAGCTCTATAAGTTTCAACTAAACTCCTTTTTGCAACCTCAAGGGAAGTCTAAATTAACAATACTCAACCAACAAATTCTTCATGAATATCCTATACTTTTCTAATGCAATAATATCATCGATAACTCCTTTCCAACTTCAAGCGAACAACAATTACCCCTAACTAATAACTCCTTATATACCTTCTACCAAGGAACATGTACCACATTCATTACCTCTTAACTAACACACAAGGACATACCACCTCAACAAAAACTCGATAACATGCATAAGTTTATCTATATACTTTCAATCAATTGCTATTCCCACTTTTCTTGTCACTACACTTCTAAACCCACACTTCCAACCATAAAAAGGTTCTACTACTTATAAATCATAACACTCTAGGTTGCAACATCCTTCAAATGCAAACTCTATTTAACAATCTAGGTTTATACTATCTCCTCTCATAAGCACTATCTGAATTGAAGGGTTAATGAGGAATCTGAATACATATGATATTCTGTCTTAACTGAACAACTCATAAGGATGAGGACATAACTTTCAACTTGAGAAACATATAGCACACTACCGAGCTCCTCTCAAGCCTCTAGTATGACTTCAGAAATTACTGATAGTAAATCTGAGAGCATTATCTTGGGAGGAATTATAACTTACTAGTCATGTCATCTCAAGGATAATTCATAGATGAATAATTACAGAGTAACACATGAATCGACAGAAGTTTCTAAGAGAATAAATTTACTACATAATCTAGAGTATGAAAGAAGGGAACCATTTCTTAAATGTCCAATATCCTCTTGAAGAAAAGTACGAACGTCACTGTACTATTCTGCAAGAATCTACTAGACACGACTTCACAAACACCCTAGGAAACTTGAACTCTGTGCTCTGATACCAAGTTTGTAACGACCCGAGACTACCCCCCCCCAAGTTGTCACATGGTGCTTAGGGCCACAAGTGATCCCAAGCTAACCCTTGCTAATGGCATAACTCGTAAGAAACATAATGAAATACATAATTCAAAAAGACAAAAGCAAAAGATAAATCTTTAGTAGAATATGTTCAAAAATAAATTATTGAAACAATTACAACTCTTCTAATACAAACAAAACAGAAATCAAATACATTAACTCTACTGATTGTCTATGAGGCCTATATTAGTATTGACTATAGGTAGTTGGGACATGACCCCTGACCATCCCTAAGCAATACGACTGAATAAAGAAAATAAAATGCTATATAAACTCTGACTAACCTGAGTCCTTGAATAAAAAGGACTCATCACCTGTAGACTGGAAGTTGTAAACTATCTGAATAGGATATGAGCACTATAACTTGTACCTATACTATTAAATAATGTAGTACATATACGTATATATAGATCAACACTTTTGGAATATACAGAGCATATAGGGGTGAATGCATAAGTAAAACCATAATGCAATAATTTAACTAAACTTTCAAAAATGCATGTTAAATCTGAGTGATTTGCCTTGGCTTGAATAATCAAAATTGACAAATCATAAGTCATGAGTAATAAAGCATAAAAAAAATTCTTGTGAGCCACCACACTTAGTTCTAATAAAATTGTACTCTGATCTTATTCTTTAAATCATACAGGCTAAGTGAAAAAGGGCTCACCTTTATCAATTTTAAAACTTAAAGCTAAAATCTGATAACTGAAGTCTTAGGTAAGATAATATCTGAGTAAATTTGTGACCCTTTATACTTAGTTTTCTCAAAACCGTTCTGACACTTTGTTTTAGGATTTAAGGACCTTGGGAGGTTATTCCAACCGACATATAACATTTAAGCTATCATGATGTCCAACATCATGTTCCCCTAAGGGGAAAACCTTACGTTGGGGAGAGGTGTCATACTCTTTCCAGGAAGTATATCCTTATCTTAAGTGATTACTGACTTAGACCACTATGGGAACTTAATTTCAATCCTATTATGGCACGTAGTTCTGGGGCATGAGACCTTGGAATCATATCCAACTCGGTACTAAATACTACTCCCATTCTTTTGCTCAGAACTTTAGGAAATCCACCTTAAAATAGCACAAGGGTTTGTAATGAAATCAAATTATGCTTCTATTCTTTAAATCTCAAACTGTATGAATAATGTGGACTTCTTATCTTATCTTAGGGTCAAAAGACCAATTCTTTTCTTTAAAACCAGGTAAACAATTATCAAAGCAACTTTAGATCATAGTCTTCTTGAAATCTCAAACACATTCTTGATATGGCTTATCAAATAAAAATTCAGAGCACGATCTTCTAAAAATCTCAACACTTAGACCGTGGGCTTAAAATTCATGCTTAAACTCATTACAATTCACAACAAAGCTTCATGTTCAATGTCATTCTTGAAATTATTCAACAATATTGCTTCTTAAGAAGAATGTGTAATTCATGATATAAATCTTAAATTCAAATCATAAGTATGTAAGATAAACATGTACTTCAATACTTAAAGCATTTATAAATTTATAAACTCAAAACAAGATAATTTGGGTATGAAACCTAATATGAAATTCATGAAATCTTAAGTTAAAAATAATTTTTGGGCACAAGGATGAAAGAGGATCTTTGTTTATAACCCCACATACCTTATTAGGGATAATTGATGTAGAAACTTGACTTTGAACTCTTACAAATATTATTGAAGGCTTCTTCTTGAAGTTCTTGGACTTAGAAACTTAGATTATTGACTTCCTTAAAGAAGGAGCAATGGAGTTTTTATTTTGGTTTTCTTGAGAGGAGGTTAGGGTTTTCTTGAATAAGGTCTTGGGGAAGGGGAGGGTTTACGTGAGGTGTTGATGATGAAAAGTGGGAAAATAATGCCCTTTTGAGTGTAGTAATTTGTGTTTGGATGGCTGGGGTTAAGGGGAATGGACTAAACTAACCCTTGGCATCTTTTCCCATGGAAATCACCATCATGCCACGACCCCTAGTTGGGTTAAGTAGCCCTCGCAGCACAGGGCTATCGCGACCCTTTACTGCCTCTCATGAAAAAAGTTATAACGTTTTATTCGGGTGTCGGATTAAGGAGATATTGGTATCTTTGGAAAGCTAACTCAATTATCTATAATTTTGTAGGTCTTGAGCTAAAAAATTCCATTTACATAAAAAGTTATACACATTCAAAGTAGATCCTTGTAGAATCAAATACAAAATTTTGGACGAATCAAAGGGTCTTAGCTCAACTTTATTTTAAGTGATTCTTATGAACATTTTTCATATCAAAAGCACTTCACACACTAAAATAAATATCATTATACCTAAATTCAAAAGTAAATCATGGTATTATAGTTTACATACGTAAGAACGACGCTTTAAAGTCTAGCCCAAAAAATTCAGGGTATATAGTATCTTGATGACTCGTTGGGATTAGTCGTAACCAAATATGTGAATTTGTGGCATGATTCTTCTCTGAGTATGACTGGATCACTAAGAGTCTTAAGGTAATGTTACGAGTCATTAGGTGTAATTATAGCGTGTCTAGTGTATACCTTAATTTGGGCTCTGTGTTGATTACATCTGAGACCTATGAGTCGTAGGGTCCCATTATGAGTTGGGTGGGTGAGTCATAAGGTCAGAAGTGTGTGGTGTCCTAGAAACTTTCCTAGTTATGACTCATAGTGATGAGTCATAAGGAGTGGTTATGAGTCGATGGTTGACTCATAGTCAAAGACGACTTTCTTTCAGCTTTTAAGCTAAGGGCAATCTAGATATTTTCCCTCTTATCTAAATTAAAAACCCACGTATTATAACCCCTTTAGGATATCATTAGTATACTCAAATACTCTCAAATCCTCAACATCAGGAACACTTAGGGTTTTCAAAAGGTTGATCAATTTGGGATTTCAAGGGTGATTTCTCTCTGTACATCTTACTATTTCAAACATGTGACTCTTTACTCATTGTTAATTTGTGAAAAAACATATGTACTAAAGTGTTATTCACATGGAATTGTTTGGCTTTGAAAACAAGGGTTGTGGGCTTTGGATGCTTATTGTTGAATAATTTTTTTTTCATGATTTAATTATGATTATTCATGCCTTAAATATGGTTTTGAACTTGTGGGTGCTTGGATATGGTGGATGAATTAGGGAATTGTGATTTTCTCAAACTTGTGACTTTGAAATGGTTATGACCTCAACTCCGTAATGTGAAATTGAACTAGTCTTGAATTATTGCATGTTATAAAGAGGTAATTGAGCCTCAGTGATCTGATTTAATGAACAAAGGGAGTTGGTGTTCCCCACCTTGTATTAATGAACAAAGGAAGTTGTTTCCTCAAGTCTTGGCATGTTGTTGTTACCTTGCAAGTGTAGTTGGTATGACGATACCAAAAATATATGCCTTAATGCAGAATGTGGTTCTTGAATGGAAATGTGTGATACTTATTTAAATTAGGCTCTAACAAGGGTTGTGTAGCTGAGTCATAAAGGTAGAGGTTTGGATGACCGACATTGGAAACCACATTTGCCGACGTGAGGGTTAAAGTGACCAGGGAGGTTTGACTCCCCCTTATCATTATTTCATGATTAGGGAGGTTCGTGTCCCCTATAAATCATTACATGATAGGGTGCATAAGTCACCTTAGTATATGTTGGGAGGTTCGAGTCTCCCGTTTTCATATATAAAAGATTACCCTCCGATTCGTAGGGCTACACGCACTGGGGCCAAATGGGGGCAAGAGCTGGGGCTCTTATATCCTGTAGGTATTATGTTAAGACAATTTAGCTACACGATCCAGGTTAAAGTTTTAAGAGCATGCTAAACCTTTCTCCTTATCCAGGCAAGTGTGCGTGTGTGTGTATATATATATATATATATATATATATATATATGCATTTGATTATGTGTACTGGTTTTGGAATCCTTTAAATTGTTAATCATGACATTATGTTATCCTTATCCCTAAGTTACATGCTAGAATTTACCCCGATAATCATTTTCAGATGCTGTATACCCATGCGATGCAGGATTTGGCCATACTTCCATATCTTCTGCTCAGCAACTTGGATTCAGATCAGCTAGTGAGTCAGATTAAAGTAGTGAGCTTCAACATTTTGGAAGAACCTATTTCATGATTACTTTACATTTTACTATTCCTTTGGATTTGGTTTTTGGCTATTGTCGGGGGCATGTGTCGATGCTTCATTGATATTCAGTTTTGGATTTGGTTAGAAGGCTCTATTTGGAATACTGTGGTTATTGGGCAGTGTCAATCGGTTAGTCATTTGGCCGGTCGACGATGGTTGATCATGAACTTGAAATAAAATTTTATTAAGCTATTTCATGATAACTTGTTATATGTTTGGAATTCATCCGACTTTGGGGTGTGTTATGTTTGGATTGGTTAGGTGCAGGGGTTGATCTCCGGCTTGAGATACCCATTGTTGAGACCCAATTATGACATCCTGATACCCCTCTTAGGCTGCTATTTTATCAAAATTATTAATTTTAAACATTAGTATGTTTTACGCATTATTTTAGTATTGAATAAAATTTTTACGTGACACATTCTCAATTTGAAAATATATAATTTGTTTTATTACTTTTACATTATAATTTTCATATAAATTGTTAATTTGAATATAAAATTTCACGTAATTTGTTCACACTTATATTTACAAACATTTGACCTTATAATTATTTTTCATTTGCTATTATTATTATTATTATTATTATTATTATTCTTATTATTTCCCTTACTATTATTTAAACTGTAGCCAATTTCATTCAAATTTTTTAGATGTTTAATTTGTAGCCTTTTCAATTGATATTAATTTTGATTCCAAATTAGGATTCAAATTCTAGACCCTTTTTTAAATTACTTTAATCTCAGTCGTCGATCAAAATTGATCCAATGATTGAGATCAAATCAGCCTTTATTTCCTTTTAATCACAAGATCAAACCCTAACCCTCATTACCTAAACATTCACCTGCTTCCCCTCTCTTCTCTCTCTTTTTATTTCCAAACCAAAAAATCAGCATCTCCCGTCGTTGCTCAACTGCCGTCGGCCAGCCACCACTATAACACACCATGGCTGGTGGACTACCCACGGTGGCTCCACCTCCCTTATCTTCTTCTCTGGCGACTTCTCCTAAGCAGTTGCCTCTCTCAACCACTGCATTACTGGTCGGTAAAACACCCAGCAATGCTAATTAGGCTCCCGGAGCCTCTAACAATCCACCTTCTCTAGCCGCTACCACCATAAATCCAGCCGAAAAATAGCTGCTCCACCCATTTCTAACAAAACCAACCGACACTACCTCCTCTATGATTGGCTAAGTTTTGCGGAATTCATAACAGATTAATAGAATCCATCTCAGGTTTGCATCCTTGTTTAAATTCATGCCTTATTTTATTTATTATTATCGTATTCTACTCGCCTTTCGAAAATTTGTGATTTGAAATTAATAAAACTTGTTTGAGATGTTTTGTTTGATTTCCTTCTTGGACTACCCTATGTGAGAAACCCAAAGTGGGTGATGCTCGATTTAATCTTAAATTTTAATCAGTAGCTTATTTTTTCAGTTATTGTCCTTACTTGTGAATTGTATTTTAATTTAATTAACATTGATGAAATCCATTTTATATAACTATGAAAAATTTAATACCTAATTTTTATGCTGAAAATCTGGTTTTATTATTGAATATTATATGGTTGATTGATTGAAACAATGGTATAATTTTATCTTTCATGTATTTTGGAAGATTTCGTGATTTTATAATTTCCCTGTTAGTTATCTTATTCTTAAGATTTCTTTACTTGGTTAATTATGGTGTATTTTGATTCTTCATAATTCAACCTTTCATGTTTATAGTGACTTAAAATGACATTGATTTCCCTTAATTTAATTATGAAATATTATGATTTGATTAACATTATTTCTCCCTAATTTAACATGTTATGTGCTCATTTATGGAAACAGAAGATTTTATTATTATTTTTCCTCTTCTTTGCTTTACACTTAATTGATTTAGCTCCCACATTAAGGAAAATATCTTTTGATTGACTTGGTTGAGCATTTACTTCATTTTTGGATGAATTATTTTACGTGATTTCCTCACTTAATTTACTCAACTTTTAAGAAATTTTTTCCTTAATTGATTTTACAAAATATGCTCCTCCCTTTATCTTCCTGTACCTGGTGCAATATAAACTCCTTCCTCTTCACCTTTTGAGATAGACCTTCTCTGCTTTTACTCTCAAAATACAAAGAAAAAAAACTAAAACAATATTCTTAAAGTCCTTTGGTGCTTTTGTAATACCCCGTACTTCTACCGAGCTTAAAATCATTCCAAAAATGTTAAAGACTTTCTATAAAGATGAATACACTTTCGTACATATGGAATTTTCAAGATTTTGACTTTTTATCATGTGAAAAATTGAATAAGATTTCCATCGATATCAAATTCGCCCAAATCCGACACTCGGGCGAATTATTAGAGCTATTTTAGTAAGATAGTGTGCCACCTGAGTCATCAACGCATGGCGGATTATGCCAAAATAAAAATCATCAAAATCTAGTGGGCCTCTGCGATTATGGTGCATCGCGCCAAGGCTCGAATCCAGAGTTAATAAAAATCATCAAAATCTAGTGGGCCTCTGCGATTATGGTGCATCGCGCCAAGGCTCGAATCCAGAGTTGTCAATTTGCTGTGTCTCAGCACGATACCACCGCGTCGCGGTAAGATTCTAGGTCCCATCCAATATTGCAACGCGATTTCACCGTGTTGCACTGTCAACCCAGTTCCCAGTTGAAAATTTCTAGTGGCACGACGCGATAGCACCGCGTCGTGCCAGGTGCCCATATTAGGTTTTAGTGGCGAAAAATAAAAACTTTCTAAGGGAAATTGAATCTTTTTCTATGACCCAGATCATCCTTTAACCACGACATTAAACCTTAAAAAGATCTATTGTCTCATTGTTTACCCACATCTCTCAAGAAATAAATCACTCTCTCTCAAAGATAGAAAAACCTAGCCCCAAGTTTCAAAAGCAAATCTCAAGAATCCCTCCAAGAACTTTAAGAAACTCACAATAAAAGTATGTTAAGTGTTGATTCATGGATCCCTTTCACCCATGAAACTCAAGGATCCCTTTTCAATTCAAAGATTGTGTATTTATGAATGTTCATGATTTAATTTAATTAAAATTCATGTTTATATTGTTGTTGGGTTTTGATTCATGTCATAAACTATTAATTACAAGAATTTATTCTAGCATGTGATGATTTACATGATGTTCGTGATAAACCCTTCAATTTGCAAGTTCAATGATGTAGCCATGGTAATAAGATGGATTGATTATTGTGTGATCAAAGTATGCTCCCCATATGTTTGACAAAATGCCTATGTGAATGAAATAGTATTGTTATAGTATGTTGACAAGAAATCCCCATTTAGGTAAAAATTAATGCATTCTAAGTGCTTGATGAAAGGTCTTAGTGAATGAATTATGACATACTAACGTGCATTCCTATCTATGTATTTCCAGTGCCTCCAGTAGGCAATGCCCAAATAGACTCTATGTACTTCAGTCCCAACAAAATCAGGAAAGTCCTCCTGAAACAACCACTGGTATGTTACAGATCCCTCATTTATATGTTCACGCTTCTTCAGATTCAGGGACCGTTTTTTTCTTTTGTAACTCTTTACATACCAGTCTACTTTAAGGTTAGATTAGATCTTAACAAGATCTTCTCAGTCTCTATCCTAGTGGGTAAAATGATCATAGCCCGATGGGTATATGGGAACTGTCTGGTTATGATACCTCAGAAAGCCAGGCCTTTAGGTTCTAGTAGTAATACCAGTATGGGTAGGAAATCAGCAAAGGAAGATAATTCCTGACCCATTTCTATCCCAATGTAAAGTTTTGTACTTCAACTATCATGATACTTACGCATGCTTCACATCACAATTCTATGCACCCAGCTTATATTCACGCGCTTTCCATAAAGTAGTGTGTGTTTTAAGTTCCTAGTATGAGGAGTTTCAGCTTACTCAGTGTTACAAATCATGCTCCATGAGTACAGAAACATCAGACTCAGGTTATGCAGCTCATGACTCATGCACTCATGTCCTGTCTTACAGTATGTTCAGCCCATATAACTCATGCTCCACTCCTAGTGATCAACCAAACTCAGATTATGTCATGTATACTCTCAGTTTAGATCCCTCGGTGAATTCATGGTGTTAATGTTTCGTCCCTTAGCCCTTAGTTACAGCGTCAGTTCAGTAATCAATATTCAGTAAAGGACTCCGATAGTCCTGCAGGACCATGGCTTTCAGCTATTAGTTACTCAACCATCAAAATTCAGTACGTCCGTATCAGTCTAAGCCTTAGTTATCAGAAAACTAGCATTCAGTCCTAGTTATAGTCTTAGTTACGGTTATAGTCTCAATTACCGTCTTAGCTATAATCTCAATCCTAGTCCTAGTCCAGCCAGATCAGAAACTCAGTTCACATTCAGGATTACCCGACTATCGCATATGACCGTCAGTTACTCAGTTATTAGTATTTTAGTACCTTAGTTACAGAATATTTATGAATCACATCATACGCTTGGTCTCACAATTTCAAGTAATATAGTTTTTATAAATCCATGCCCAGTCACCTCATGTCACTCAGTCAGTCCTTACCTCCTATGCATAATACTTTACAGCCTTTGGTTAGTTATTCATACTAAGTACAGTTCAGTCTTCTATGCCCAACATTCATCTATCTGTTATTCAGTTAATCAGATCAGTTAGTATATTTATGCATTCGTGCTCAACTCCATGTGAATCTTTTTAGTAGTCTCAATTATAGTTCATAAGGTTTATTCACTTTATATTAGATGATATTTCATAGGCCTTGCCTCGCAATACAAGAATCCCATCCATGTAGCGATCTCCTATTAAGATGTCCTACTCAGACCAGGCTAAGATTCGCGTTCTCTCTACAGTTATTAGAACTCTATAAAATGAGTGTCATAGAAATGCTCCAGTTGAGTATAAGTTTTCAACATGAGTTAGTCTGTAGAGCCAGTAGTTTAGTTTAGTAGTCAGGTGAACAAGTTCGGACGACGTGGTTTCTATCTAATCACACTAATCAAAGTCTCATGAATGTGATCATTCTAAGATGGACTAACCAGGTAGTTGCGTGTTCAACCCAGTTCATACATCATGTCTAGTTTCAGATCTCTTATATTTAGTCATGATTTAGTTTGTAGGTTCCTTGTACATAACCTTAGTTTTCCTCATAGCTCAGCAAAGTTAACCCAACATTCTTCAAGGGGGCATAGTGTCCCAAGGGGGAGATACACTATAATTCCCCAAAACTTTCATGACATAAACATGCCGCTCTCTTCGCGTAATAAATCTAGTTTGGGTAAGGGGTGCTCATGAGTTGACCCTCAGACTCCAATCTCAGCCATAAGCTATGTATTTAAGGTACTCGACTAGATCACGCTATTCCGCGTATGTATCATATTCCAGAATCAGTTACATTCTCATGTTTTCGCTCATGCATATTTAGTAATTAATCTCAGGATCATTAGCATTTTCAGTTTAAGGAAATAGTCTTCCTTGAACCTATTCCGTTTCATGCTCAGATTTCCATCAGAAACTTGGTATTAGGAATTTCCATCACAAACTTGGTATCAATTACCATTGCATATTCAGTCATGCAGTCATGTGTCAATTCAGTCATGTATTCATGCATCCGATATGTATGTTCAGTATGATACATTCAGTTCATCAGTCATGTCAGTCATGTACTCATGTCCCAGTTTCTCATGTTCAGTATGTACTATATGATACATTCAGTTCATCAGTCATGTCAGTCATGTACTCATGTCCTAGTTTCTCATGTTTAGTATGTACTATAGCTTATCATTTCTCCTATTTCAGTAAGTCTCATTCGAGGACAAATGTTCCCAAGGGCGAGTGTAATACCCCGGGAAATTTTTCGTTAAATTTTTATGCGTAAACATGTTGGGTTCTATCTTCTAGAATGAATTATAAATTTTTCATGCTAAATATCTTAGATTATGACCCACCATTGCATATAGTATCAAATAATCTTTCCAACGATATGTGGATCATCCAAAACGGACACCTGAGCGACGAGTTATGAACATTTCGATCAAACCATGAATAGTAGTGAACAGTAAAACGTGTAGGAAAAAGTACTGAGGCCAGATGTATTTTTATTCCAACTTTAAACAATCATAAATCCTTGTACATAATGATCTGGGTGATCTACTATATATCAACGAAAATCTCTGCGAGTCCTCTTTCCAATGAAATTGGTTTCATTCAATTTGTCTATCGGAGCAAAAAGTTATGGTTGATCTACTTCAGCCTATCAAAAGTGAATTTTTTGGTCAACTTTAAATGATCATAACTCCTCGTACACAATAATCTGGGTGAGATACTACATATCAACGGAAATATATGAGAGTCCTCTTTCTAATGAAATTGGTTTCATCCAATTTGAATATCGGAGTAAAACATGATGGTTGATCTACTTCAGACTATCAAAACAGTCCACCAAAGGACAGATTTGATTTTTTTTATTTTTAGGGGTGTTTTGGTCATTCTCCCTCACCCAAAATCCATTCTAACCCTATATTAAAGCCTATTAGAAGCATTATATGTTATATTTCATCAAACTCTCTTAAAAAGAAAACCCTAAGCTCCTACATCCAACTTCAAGAACCTCCAAAGTTCACCATTAATTCTACAAATTTAATTCCAAGTTCCTAGTTCAAGAACTCCAAGAACCATCATTCAAAGGCATGATTAACATATTAAAAACGAGTATCGATCTAAAGTTCATCATTCAAGGTATGTGGGGGGTTTTTCAACAAGAACTCTCTTTCGTTCTTGTGCCAAAAAGTAATTTTCTTTACAAAGGCGTGATTTTTATTTGATTTTTATGAATTTGAAGCATGAACCCATATCTTATGATAATTATCATGAAGTCTTGATTTTTATAATTTTGAAATATGAATTTACATGTGTGGTGATATAAAACATGAATCTTGAACGATAGTTATCATGATTTTGATATTTGGGTCATGAATCCCCATTGAAAATTGTATTTTTTTTGAGAAAATATGTGTTATAAGCATGTTGATGTTGAATATTTGAGATATTTTAAATGATTTGACCTTTTGTTCTTAATGGAGTTGTTTTGAACTCGAGTGTGAAAGAAATCCACAACGTGGTTGATTTTGATAGATGGGAAGCATGATGGCTCCTAATGTATATTTATATATTACTGAAATTGTTTTGTTGTGGATTGTCTTTGAAATGATCTGAGCTAAGTTCGGGAGAAATCTTTAGCACCGAGTGGGAGGTATAAAGCGACCTTACTTCCCTAGAACTACGTGCCCTCGTAGGAGTGAGCCTGAGGCTGATTTATATAGTGATCACTAGTTTGTGTGGATTTGATATCGATAGTCCTACTCCGATGGCAAGGATAGGACTGCTCTCCCCAATGTGGGTTGTACGTTGGACTCCATGTAGCTCACATGGTTTATGTCGGTTATAGGATCTCCCAGTGGGTGTGTGTTTCCTTGTGTCTATGGTGAATGGTGAAGTGATTTGAAAGTGGAATTGTGAAAGTTATTCTTTCGATAGATTTAAATGATATTTACATTATGAGAATTGATATTCTTGATGAACTGAAAGTGATTGACAAATTATATGGTGACTTACATGTGTAATTGTACTTATTTCATCCTCTCATGATTATGATGATTTTTTTCGGGCTATGTGAGTCTTTCATACATCCTGTATATTTCTTATAAATATTTATGATGATGATTTTATACAACTGCATACACCCCCATATACTCGGTTCCTTTCCATGGTACTGACCCACATCTTCGGATATGGGATGCATTTTCTCGGAATGTAGGTTCAGGTGCTCAGTTCTAGGTTCGACAATGATTCTTCGGGCATACTGTTCTACATCCTCTATTGTGGTTAGTCCTCATGTTCCGAGGACGTGATGTCTGATGTTGGTTTCACGGAATTGTTTACATTTGATAACTGAGTATGAGTCAGTTGGGGCATGTCTCAATGGATCGCTAGTTTTATTGATTTTATTAGAGGCTTGTCAGACTAGTATAAATGTTGGGAGTTGACTAATAATTCATATTTTGTTATCTTTCTGAAATTCTTTTATTATTGGATGATGATTACTCTGTTGATATTTGAGGGTTATTTATGGAAACCCCATTGATTTGTGTTGAACTGAATGAAAATGGCTCAAAGGATTAGCTTGGGGCTACTCATAGCCTCAAGCACCGTGTGACGTTCCGGGACCCATTTTTCGGGGCGTTACAGGGAGATATTGTGATACCCCATACTTCTACCTAGCTTAAAATCATCCCAAAAATTCTAAAGACTTGTTATGAAGATGAATCCACTTTTGTACATATGGAATTTTCAAGATTCTGACTTTTTATCATGTGGAAAATTGAATAAACTTTCCATTGATACCAAATTCGCCCAAATCTGACACTCAGGCAAATTGTTAGAGCCATTTTAGTAAGACAGTGTGTCATCTAAGCCATCAACACGTCACGGATCATGCCAAAATGGCAATCGCCAAAATCCAGTGGACCTTCGCGATTATGGTGTATCATGCCAAGGCTCAAATCTAGAGTTATTAATTTCTAGTGTCTCAGCGTGATACCACCACGTTGCGGTAAGATTCTAGGTGCCATCCAGTATTGCAACATGATTTCACCATGTCCCGCTGTCAGCCCAGTTCCCAGTTGGCAATTTCTGGTGGCACGCCGCAATAGCGCCGCATTGTGCCAGCTGCCCAAATTGAGTTTTCAGTGACAAAAAATAAAAACTTTCTAAGGGCAATTGAGTCTTTTTCCTTGCCCAGATCAGCCTTTAACCATGACATTAAACCTTAAAAAAAAACTATTATCTCATTGTTTACCCATATCTCTCAAGAAATAAATCACTCTCTCACAAAGATAGAAAACCCTAGCCCCAAGTTTCAAGAGCAAATCTCAAGAATCCCTCCAAGAACTTCAAGAAACTCACAATCAAGTGATGTCAAGTGTTGATTCATGGGTCTCTTTCACCCATGAAGGTTAAGGATCCCTTTTCAATTCAAATATTGTGTATTTATGAATGTTCATGATTTAATTGAATAGAAATTCATATTTATATTATTATTAGGTTTTGATTCATCTCATAAACTATTAATTATATGAATTGAATCTAGTATGTGATGATTTAGATGATGTTCATGATAAGCCCTTCAGTTTGCAAGTTCAATAATGTAGCCATGGTAATAAGATGGATAGATTATTGTGTGATCAAAGCATGCTCCCCATATGTTTAAAAAAATGCCTATGTGAATAAAATAGTGTTGTTATAGTATGTTGATAAGAAATCCCCATTTAGGTACAATTTAATGCATTCTAAGTGCTTGATGAAAGGTCTTAGTGAATGAATTATGACACGCTAATGTGTATTCCTATCAATGTACAAATTCATGACTCTTAAATGCTTGATAAAATGGCTCATTGATTGTATTATGAGTTGTTTACTATTATTAAATATTCAAGTATTATCATGTATAGTTAGTTTCATTCTATCAAGTCCTGGGGGTACTTGTACTCGATAATTTAGCTATGTGCCTAGAGCCAGTGTCAGTTTTTGAGATACTCTTAGTCAAGCCATGATCAGTAGAATTCAGTAAGTCATGTGACTCAGGAAAACTCAGTAAACTCAGTATCAGTCCAGTCCCATTCAGTAATATCAAAAATCTCAGTGATCTTAGTTAGTCATCATATCTTAGTAGTATTCAGTTCAGACCTTAGTAAACTCAGTCAGCTAGCAGAACTCAGTAGCATTCTGTCTGTTAACAGAATTCATTAGTATTCCGTCAGTCAACGAAAATCCAATGAACTCGATTCAATCTAGTTAATCAATAAAATCAGTAATAGATTAGTCCAACCTAGTATGAACTAGGAAATTAGTTCTGTGTCTATTTAGTTGGGAGTAGGATTCAACACCGAGTGAACCTAGGGATGAGGACATACACTTTCAGCCAGTAAAGGGTGTGATCTTTTGCAGCAATTCCTGCATTTTAGAACTACATAACCAATGTACGTTGAGATGTACACCTATGAGTCTAGGGACTATACATCTCATTTGAGTTTTCCTGATAGAAGGGGTTGACGGAAGAGCTCCCTGTCAGAGAGGGTTTACTTATAGCTTATCTTTACCCGTGGCACGGTACTCACCCTTCCAGCTGGGGTTACAGGTTGGACCCTACCAGTTTAGATTCGGGGCATGTCGGTTAGATGATTACCTCCCATAATTTCAATTTCAGATTCAATCATCAGAATAGAACTTAGTCTAGTTCTATAGAAATCAGGACTGTCAGACACAGTCACTCAGTTCAGTACGGGACTTAGCTAGTTCCATCAGATTTTAGGACTGTCAGATATAATCATCCAGCTCCGTATAACACTTAGATCAGTTATTTATAATCAGGACTATCAGAAATAGTCTTTCAGTTATCAGTTACTAGTAAACTCAGATATCTGTAAATCCACATTGTTTGTAGACTCAGTAGTCAGAACTCAGTATTCAGTCCTATCTCGGCGTCAGTTACAATTACGTATTCATGTATGTATTCTCATGTTCACGTATAAAACTAGTTAGTATTGTTCATGCATATAAACCTTTTGCATTTAGCTTACCTCACTTGCATACCAGTACATTCAATCGTACTCACATATTTACGTTATGGTATTTTATACCATAGTTTTAGAAGCATGAGCTCCCGAGCATCCTTAGTAGATCAAACGTTCAGCAGCCAGACTAGCAGTGAGTCCTCATTATTCGAGGATAGAATAATTATTTTATTACTTTATTATTTTAGTAGTTCAGATTTTATTGGGGACATGTCCCATCAAATCCACATATTTCAGACAGTTTAGAGGCTTTCAGACTATAACATGTTTCAGGCAGTTTATTCCAATTTTGGGTATTGTTATACCCCATTATAGACATTATTTTATATTCAATATTAGTTCAGTTTTGAATCTTATGGCCTTACAACACATATTCTGCATATTTACAGTATATTATTCAGTGCTCATTTATAGATATCAGTCATGGGTTAGCTTGTGGTCCTTTGGGGTCATGAGCACCGTGTAACGTTTCGGGTACCAGATTTAGGGCGTTACAACTTTATTCTAACAAAAGTATTTGGCTATTCTCATTATTGCAATTACTTTGATTATGTCTTTCTTATTATTTCTTTGCCTCTAACTGGTAAGCTTCTACTCGATGCAATTTTTTTTATTCTTTTGGTGAAAACTGTTTGTGTTATGAAAATCATTAGAAAGCATGTTTATCAGAATTATTTTAGAGATATTATTTTGTGTTTGTTTGATATGCTCGTATGTTGTTTAACCGTTGAGATTATGTGTTGGTGTCCAGTTTTCTTTTGTGTGCTTTGGTATTGTGATTATATTTACAGGCTCCATTAAAGTGATGTTATGGATATGAAGAGTCGCTGAAAGTTTATGGGATAGGGGTCGCTCTTTTTCTTTTGTTTATTGGTTTATTTTTAGTCATTTTGTTGTAATAACTTTGTATGAACATTATTCTATGTAATAATAAAATTTGGGGATTGCTTGGGGGACGAGGTTTTATGTGATTATGTGATTTACCTACTGTAAGACCCCGCAAAATCTTGTAGTTAAATTCAACTTGTTTAGCTCCTTGAAGCTCTTTAAAAGATCCAACACAGAGAAAATTTTGATAAGTGTTCAACACTTAGTCTCATTTTAAGTGTCTGAACTTTGGAGAATTATTTGACGACCTTCCTAACATCTGATTTATGATTTTCAAGTTTCTTTGTGATGGGGCAAGGCAAGAGTACATTCCGGGTGAGTTTCAAAATTTTTGAAATCCGTTTAGGGCTCGTTTGGATTTAGAACCAGCAGCCACAGGATATGAAAGGGCGCCGCCCATGGTATAGCCTTTGTGGGGAATTCAACACCAAAGGCGCCGGCCAGGTTCCACAAGACACTACCAAAGGCGCCGCCCAAGTATAAAAGGCTTTACCAAAGGCGCCGCCCTTTGTGTAGCCTTTGTACCCAATTTATCAGCATTATACTTCCGTGTATTAAGGGCAATTTGGTCAATTTCTCCACCCTATATAAGCCTAATAACACGAGATTTGGCCATAATTCAGTAACTTATACTCAATTTATCTCAAAACTCTCTAGAACAAGCCCTAGGGTTTTCATAGGAGGTTCAATTCCAGGTGAATTCACCGTCAAATTTTAAAAATCTTTCCATCAATCTTCGTAGAATCACAAGCTAAGGTATGCATATTGTTTATTCATGGATTCCTTTCATCCATAAAACCCAAGAACCCACTTTTAAATTCTATATCATGATATTTATGAGGTGAATGGATTATGCTCGTGTTATTGATGTTGAATAATTCCCAAGTTGGAATCTTTATGTGTTTTTATGAATCTATGATATCATATGAGTTAGAAACATGTAAATTTGGTTGTTCATGATGAATAATTTGTTGATTACACCTATGACTAAGTTGTGCTTGTAAGGTGTTTGATAAAATGCCTAAAAGACTAGAAATCATGTATTATAGTAGTTAAATTGTGACCTAAATGACAAATGCATGCTACACCCTTATGAAAACAATGACTTCTACGATATTGTTATGCATTATGATTTTTGATGGAATGTTCATGAAACTAGATTGATGGACTTATGGCATGTTGGTATATGCATTCCTTCCATGTATAAGACTTTGAGAACCACGTGTAGTATAAAATCCCCCAACTTATTTTATTATGAATTATGATTGGTCATGTGTTCAAGAAGAGTCAAGTCATGTTGTGTCAGTTTCCTTCTATCGAGTCCTGGGGGTACTTGTACGCGAAAAACATAGCTGTATGCCTAGAGCCAGTGTCATGTTTTCATGATATCCTCAGTCAAGCCATAACATATAGAACTCAGTAAGTCATGTGACTCAGGAAAGCTCAGTAACCTAGAAATCTCATAAATCTCAGTAATCCCAGTAGTTCAGTAATCCCAATATCTCAGTACTCAGTAATCTTAGAAACTTCAGTATTCTCAGTAATCTCAATAACTTCAGTACTCTCAGTTAGTCCTCAGATCTCAGTAGCATTCCTTCGATCAACGAAACTCAGTAAACTTAGTTCAGCTCAGCTAAACCATAACATCAGTATCAGCTCCGTCCTGTAAATTAGTTTAGTGTCTATTCAGTTAGGAATAGGATTCAGCACTGAGTGAACCCAGGGATGAGGATACACACTGTCAGCCAGTATAGGGTGCGATCCTTAGTAGCAATCCCTGCATTCCAAAACTACGTAGCCAGTGTAGGTAGAGATGCACCCTACGTATTTAGGGATTTAAACATCTCATTTGGGTTTTCTATCAGGAGGGGTTGATGGAAGAACTCCCTGTCAGCGAGGGTATACTCACAACATGTCTTTACCTGTGGCACGGTACTGATACCCTTTCAGCTGGGGTTACAGATTGGACCCCACCAGTTTAGTTTTGGGGTATGTCGGTTAGATGACTACCTCCCATAGTCTCAGTTTTAGTCTCAGTCTCAGTCTCAGTAATAGAACTTAGATAGTTCATCAAAATATAGGCTGTCAGATACAATCAACTCAGATAAAGTACGGAACTCAGCTAGTTCTATCAAATTCAGGACTGTCAAATACAATCACTTATGTGATCAGTTATATCAGTTATCAGACCTCATGTTATTAGTATTCACCTTCAGGATTGTCAAATACAGTCAACTAGACCAGCTCTTCATAATCAGAACTATCAGAAATGGTCATTTATTTATCAGAATATAGTTTCAGTCCTTCAGTACTCAGCAATATAGTATTAGTTCCTTACTTATCAGTGACTCAGATATCAGGATTAGTAAACTTAGTTATTCAGTATCCTAGTATTCATAATCACAGACGTCAGGGTATCCATGTTATCAGTAGACTCAGTAGTCAGAACCTAGTATTCAGCCCTATCACGATCTCAGTTTCAGTTATGTATTCATGCATGTATTCTCACATTCATATCATTCAGTCAGTTAGTATTGTTTATGCATATGAACCATTTGCATTCAACCTATCTCACTTGCATACCAGTACATTCCAACGTACTGACATATTTATGCAATGGTGTTTTATTTTATGCCATAGGTTTAGGAGCACGAGATCTAGAGCGTCAGTAGTAATTCCAAATTTCAGCAGACAGAGTTAGTAGTGAGTCCTCATCATTTGAGGATGATATTATTTGATTATGTCATTTTTTCAGTACTTATCTATTTTAGTAGATGGAGTTATTTTGGGACATGTCCCATCAACTCTTTATTCAGACAGTTTAGAGACTTTCAGACTATAACATGTTAGATAATTACTTAAGATTTATTTTGGTATTGATTGTACCATTTTTTAGACACTATTTTATTAGATGTTTTATTCAATTTTGAGCCTTATGGCCTTACAACTTCTATTCCATATTTTATAGTGTATGTATACATATATTCTATATATTTTGCAGTGTATAGGTACAAATATCATTCATGGGTTAGCTAGTAGTCCTTTGGGGTCATGAGCATCGTGTAGCATTCTGGGTACCAGATTCGGGGCAGTACAAACTTGGTATCAGATCCTAAGGTTCTATAGTGTCCTAGGAAGTCTGAAAGCCACATCAAGTAGAGTCTTGTACATGGGTGTGTTGTGCACCACACTTATGTACAGGAGGCTATATGATATTTTAGGAACAATTTCCCTTCTTTCAGTATTCATGTCATGCCAGTGAGCATAAGCTCCAGCTAAACTCTTATTCTAATCCACTTCTTCCTTTTGTTTATAGAATATGCCTCCCAAAAGGATTAATGCAAGGGAAATCAAAAATTAGTCAGCGCATCAACCCGTCTTGCCATATTCTATGGATGATCATGTCTCTCATGCAGAATTTAGGACTGCATTTACTACTCTAGCTAGTTCATTCACAGCTCAAAATGAACGGCCAGCTGCTGTTCCAGCCAATCCAGTGGCTAATGTTGTTGAAGTCAGGATTCGGGACTTCACCCGAATGAATCCTCCTCTATTCATTGGTTCTAAGCCCAAAGAGGATCCATAGGAGTTCCTCGATCAGGTTCAAAAGTCATAGACATCAGGGGAGTAACTTCCAGTGAGAGCGTAGAGTTAGCCACCTATCAGCTACAAGATGTAGCCCACACGGGGTATAAATAGTGGAAGGTAGATAGGGGTTCAGAGACAAAGACCATAGAGTGGAAAGAGTTTACTACAACCTTTTTAGATAGATTCTTTCCCCTAGAGTAGAAAGAAGCCAAAGTGTTAGAGTTCATCAATCTCAGAGAAGATTCCATGAGCGTAAAAGAATACTCCCTTAAGTTCATTCAGTTCGCCAGGTATGCTCCCGATGTAGTAGTAGATAGTAGATCCAGAATGAGTAAATTTGTGTCAGGGGTATTAGGTAGAGTGGTTAAGGAGTGCAGAACTGTGATGTTGATTGGTGACATGGACATATCTAGGATTATGGTCTATGCCCAGCAGATCGAAGATCATAAGCATAAGAAAAAGGAGAGAGAAAACAAAAAAGCCAGAATAGGTATTTATAGTTTTGCTCAGCATAGGTCACAGGGTGGTAGCCATTCTCAGTTGTGTCAGAAATGTTTAGCCCTAGTTTGCTCTTTAGCTAGTGCACCAATACCACAGTTCAGAAATAACCATAGGAATGGGGTATCAGGCTTCAAGACCCAGAGTACTAAGAGAAGGATTCTTACTCATCCGCTTTATGAAGAGTGTGGTAAGCATCATAAGAGATTGTGTAGAAACGACAATAATGTCTATTTCAGTTGTGGCAAGCTAGGTCACAGAGTCAGATATTGCCCCCAGTTAGGTTATCAGCGTTATCTCCTCTCCTCAACTCAGTACGGTCGTATGAATCAGTAGGATGCCACTTTCAGTGCTACCAGGGAGCAATGCCCAAACAGACTCCATGCCCTTTAGTCCCGACAGGATAAAGAAAGTCCTCCTGATGCAGTCACTGGTATGTTATAGGACACCTATTTATATATTTGTTTTCTCTTGTCTCAACAAATTCATGGGTTTCTTTACTGTTGTAGCCTTGCATAGTAGTTAAACTTTAAGGTCAGGAAGTCAAGCCTTCAGATCCTAGTAATAGTTCCAGTATGTTTAGAAAATCACTACGGAAAGATGATTCCTAACCTATTCTTATCTCAGTGCAATTGTTTGTACCTCAGTCATCACCTTACCTACGTATGTTTCACATACCTCCCATAGGATTGTGTGCGTGTTGAATTCCTAGCAAGACGAGTTCCAATACCCTCAGTAGTACGAGTCATGTTCTATGAATACAAAAATTTTTGACTTAGGTCATGCAACTCATGACTTAAGTACTCATAAATGAAACCATTCTTAGATGAATCAACCAGGTAGATGTGGGCTCAACTCGGTTCATATGTTATGCCTCAGTTTTAGATCTCAGATAATCAGTCACGATTCTATTCCTAGGTGCCTTTTGCATCACCTCAGTTTTCCTCAATATCTCAGAAAAGTCAACCCAGCATTCTTCAAGGAAGATAGTGTCCCAAGGGGGAGATACGCTATAATTCCCCAAAACCTTCATAACATAAGCATCCCAATCTCTCTACTCACGTAATAAATCCAGTTTGGATTAGGGGATACTTATAAGTTGACCCTTAAGTTCTAAACATAGTTACACACCATGTATTCAAGACTTAGTTCAGCTCACGGAATTCAGTTCATGCATCACATTCCAGTATTAGTCATGTCCTCATATGCCTGTATATGCATACTTATATCATAACGTTGGTTCATCAATAGTTTTCATTTCCCCTAACAATTTTCTTGAACCTACTCAGTTCCATGTTCAAACTACCATTACGAACCTAATATCAGATTCCCATTACAAACTTGGTGTCAATCACCATTGCACATTCAGTTATGCATTCATTTGTCCGCTCAGTCATGTAATTATGCATCAGACATGCATTCTCATTGCAAGAAATTTAGTTCATCAAAACAATCAGTCTGGTATCTATGAGTTAATTATCCATGCCCCAGATATGCATGAATTCAGATTATCAGTCATGCATCAGATATACATGTTCCATATGCTATATTCAGCTCTTCAGTTATGTCAGTCATAATCTCATGTTTTTAGTTGTGTATGTTCTATACGTGCTTCAGTTGATCTATTTTCCCTCTCAGTTATCCTCATTCGAGTATGAATGTTTTCAAGGAGGAGGTATTGTAAGACCCCGCAAAATCTTACAGTTAAATTCAACTTGTTTATCTCCTTGAAGCTCTTTAAAAGATCCAACACTTAGAAAATTTTGATAAGTGTTCAACACTTAGTCTTATTTTAAGCCTCCAAACTTTGGGAAATTATTTTTTGACCTTCTCGACATCCGTTATATGATTTTCAAGTTTCATTGCGATGGAGCAAGGCAAGAGTATATTCCCGGTGAGTTTCAAAATTTTCAGAATTCATTTAGGGCTCATTTGGATATTGAACCAGTAACCAAAGGCTATGAAGAGGCGCCGCCCATGGTATAGACTTTGTGGACAATTCAACACCAAAGGCGCCTCCTAGGTTCCACAAGGCACTATCAAAGGCGCCGCCCTTTGTATAGCCTTTGTACCCAATTTTTCAGCATTACACTTCCGTGTCTTTAGGGCAATTTGGTCAATTTCCCCACCCTATATAAGCCTAATAACACAAGATTTGGCCATAATTCAGCAACTTATACTCAATTTCTCTCAAAAACTCTCAAGAACAACTCCTAGGATTTTCATAGGAGGTTCAATTCCAAGGGAATTTACCGTCAAATTTCAAGAATATTTTCCTCAATCTTCGTAGAATCACAAGCTAAGGTATGCATAGTGTTTATTCATGGATTTCTTTCATCCATGAAGCCCAAGAACGCTTTTTTAAATTCTATATCATGATATTTATGGGGTGAATGGATTATGTTCATGTTATTGATGTTGAATAATTCCCAAGTTGGAATCTTTATGTGTTTTTATAAATCTATGATATCATATGAGTTGGAAACATGTAAATTTGGTTGTTCATGATGAATAATTTGTTGATTATACCTATGCCTAAGTTGTACTTGTAAGGTGTTTGATAAAATGCCTAAAAGACTAGAAATCATATATTATAGTTAAATTGTGACCTAAATGACAAATGCATGCTACACCCTTATGAAAACAATGACTTCTATGATATTGTTATTCATTATGATTTTTGATGGAATATTCATGAAACTAAATTGATGGACTTATGGCATGTAGTTATATGTATTCCCTTCCACGTATAAGACTTTGAGAACAACGTGTTGTATAAAATCCCCCAACTTATGTTATTATGAATTATGAATATTGGTTATATGTTCAAAAAGAGTCAAGTCATGTTGTGTCAGTTTCCTTCTATCGAGTCCTGGGGGTAGTTGTACCCAAAAAATATAGCTGTGTGCCTAGAGCCAGTGTCATATTTTCACGATTTGCTCAGTCAAGCCCTAATCCATAGAACTCAGTAAGTCATGTGATTTAGGAAAGCTCAGCAACCCAGAAATCTCAGAAATCTCAGTAATCCAGTAGTCTAGTAATACCAATGATCTCAGTAATCTCAAAAACTTCAGTATTCTCAGTAATCTCAGTAACTTCAGTACTCTCAGTCAGTCCTTAGATCTCAGTAGCATTCCTTCGATCAACGAAACTCAGTAAACTTAGTTAAGCTCAGCTAAACCATAACATCAGTATCAGCTCTGTCCTGTAAATTAGTTTAGTGTCTATTCAGTTAGGAATAGGATTCAGCACTGAGTGAACCCAGGGATGAGGACACACACTGTCAGCCAGTATAGGGTGCCATCCTTAGTAGCAATCCCTGTGTTCCAAAACTACGTAGCCAGCATAGGTAGAGATGCACCCTACGCATTTAGGGATTTATACATCTCATTTGAGCTTCCTATCAGGAGGGGTTGATGGAAGAACTCCCTGTCTGTGAGGGTATACTCACAACTTGTCTTTACCTGTGACATGGTATTGATATCCTTCCAGCTGGGATTACAGGTTAGACCCCACCTATTCAGTTTCGGGGCATGTCGGTTAGATGACTACCTCCCATAGTCTCAGTTTCAGTCTCAGTAATAGAACTCAGATAGTTTATCAGAATATAGACTGTCAGATACAGTCAACTCAGATACAGTACGTGTAACGCCCCAGAAAATGGGTCTTAGAGCGTCACACAGCGCTTGAGGCTACGAGTAGTCCCAAGCTAACCCTTTGAGCCATTTTCATTCAGTTCAACACAAATCAATGAGGTTTCCATAAATAACCCACAAATATCAACAGAGTAATCATCATCTAAGAATAAAAGAATTTCAGAAAGATAAAAAAATATGACTTATTAGTCAACTCCCAACATCTATACTAGTCTGACAAGCCTTTAAGAAAATCAATAAAACCAGCGATCCATTGAGACATGCCCCAACTGACTCATACTCAGTTATCAAATGTAAATATGTATAAGAAATATGCAGGATGTATGAAAGACTCACATAGCCCGAAGAAAATCATCATAATCATGAGAGGATGAAATAAGTACAATAACACATGTGAGTCATCATATAATTTGTCAATCACTTTCAGTTCATCAAGAATATCAATTCTCATAATGTAAATATCATTTCAATCTTTCAAAAGAATAACTTTCACAATTCCACTTTCAAATCACTGCACCATTCACCATAGACAAAAGGAAACACACACCCACTGGGAGATCCTATAACCGACATAAACCATGTGAGCCACATGAAGTCCAACGTACAACCCACGTTGGGCAGAACCGTCCTATCCTTGCCATCGGAGTAGGACTATTGATATCAAATCCACACAAACTAGTGATAACTATATAAATTAGCCTCAAGATCACTCCTATGGGGGCACGTAGTTCTAGGGAAGTAAGTTCTCTTTATACCTCCTACTCGGTGCTAAAGATTTCTCCCGGACTTAGCTTAGATCATTTCAAAGACAATCCACAACAAAACAATTTCATTAATATATAAATATACATCGGGAGCCATCATGCTTCCCATCTATCAAAATCAACCACATTGTAGATTTCTTTCACACTCGAGTTTAAAACAACTCCATTAAGACCAAAAGGTCAAATCATTCAAAATATCTCAAATATTCAACATCAACGTGGTTATAACACACACTTTCTAAAAAAACACAATTTCTAATGGGATTCATGACCCAAATATCAAAATCATAATAAATATCATTCAAGATTCATGCTTTATATCACCACACATGTAAATTCATCTTTCAAAATCATAAACATCAAGATTTCATAATAATCATCATAAGATATGGGTTCATGATTTAAATTCATAAAAATCATGCCTTTGTAAAGAAAATTACTTTTGAGCACAAGAACGAAAGAGAGTTCTTGTTGAAAAATCCCACATACCTTGAATGATGAACTTTAGATCGATACTTGTTTTTGAGATGTTAATCATGCCTTTGAATGATGGTTCTTGGAGTTCTTGAACTAGAACTTGAAATCTTGAATAAATTTGCAGAATTAATGGTGAACTTTAGAGGTTCTTGAAGTTCTTGAACTAGGAACTTGGAATCTTGAATAAATTTGCAGAATTAATGGTGAACTTTGGAGGTTCGTGAAGTTGGATGTGGGAGCTTAGGGTTTTCTTTTTTAGGGAGTTTGATGAAATATAACATATAATACTTATAATAGGCTTTAATATAGGGTTTTGATGGATTTTGGCTGAGGGGGAATTACCAAAACGCCCCTAAAACTCAAATAATTCTCGAATCTGTCCTTTGGTGGACTGTTTTAATAGTTTGAAGTAGATTAACCATAACGTTTTACTCCGATATCCAAATTGGATAAAACCAATTTCATTTGAAAGAGGACTCTCATATATTTCCATTGATATATAGTATCTAAACCAGATCATTATGTATGGGGAGTTATGATCATTTGAAGTTGACCCAAAATTTCACTTTTGATAGGCTGAAGTATATCGACCATAACTTTTTGCTTCGATAGACAAATTGGATGAAACCAATTTCATTGGAAAGAGGACTCGTAGAGCTTTCTATTGATATTTAGTAGATCACCCAGATCATTATGTACAAGGAGTTATGATCTTTTAAAGTTGGAGCAAAAATACGCCAGGCCTCAGTACTTTATCCTGCACGTTTTACTGTTCACTACTATTCACGGTTCGATCGGAATGTTCATAACTCGTCGCTCGGGTGTCCATTTTGGAAGATCCACATATTGTTGGAAAGCTTATTCAATACTCTACGGAATGGTGGGTTATAATCTAAGACATTTCACACGAAAAATTTATAATTCATTCTAGAAGATTGAACTCAACACGTTTACGCATAAAATTTCAACAAAAAATTTCCTGGGGTATTACACGAAGCATCACAGTACACCACAAAACCATCAACACCATCAGGCAAAGTCAAAATGGGGGCTGAAGTGAGTCAAGTCTTCAACTCCTGAAAACTCTTCTGATAAGATTCGGACCACAAGAACTTCACTTTCTTTTGGGTCAACCGAGTCATAGGAGACGCTATAGAGGAGAAACCCTCAACAAAACGACGGTAATAGCCATCTAAACCCAAGAAACCTCGAATATCAGTCGGACTAGGCCAATTTCTAACAGCTTTAGTATTTTGGGGATCAACTCTAATACCCTCGGAAGAAATGATATAACCCAGAAAAACAACTGACCTTAGCCAAACCTCACACTTACTGAACTTGGCAAAGAACTTGTGATCTCTAAGGGTTTGCAAGATAGTTCGGAGATGATCAGAATGTTCATCCTCACTATAGGAGTACACCAGTATATCATCGATGAATACTATGACAAACATATCCAGATATGATCTGAACACTCGATTCATGAGGTCCATGAAAGCTGTTAGGGCATTAGTTAACCCAAAAGACATAACAAGAAACTCAAAATGGCCATAACGAGTTTGGAAAGCGGTTTTCGGGATGTCATACTCCCTAACTTTGAGTTGATGATAGTCGGAACGAAGGTCTATCTTTGAGAAATAACTTTCACCTTGCGATTGGTCAAACAAATCATCTATTCTCGGAAGGGGGTACTTATTTTTTACGGTGACTTTATTCAGTTGGCGGTAATCAATGCACATACGCAAAGAGCCATCTTTCTTTCTCACAAACAACATAGAAGCACCCCAAGGAGAAACACTGGGCCTTATGAAACCCTTATCTAGTAGATCTTTGAGTTGTTCTTTTAACTCCTTAAGTTCTGCAGGGGCCATACGGTAAGGAGGAATAGAAATGGGCTGAGTATCGGGAAGAAGATCAATCTCAAACTCTATCTCTCTATCAGGAGGTATCCCTGGGAGATCATCCAGAAAGACATCAGAAAACTCATTGACGACGTTAATACATTGGAGAGTTAGAGTCTTAGACTTAGTGTCCTTGACTCTAACCAAATGGTAAATACACCCATTAGAAATAAGCTTTCTAGCTTTGAGGTAAGAGATAAAATAACTCTTGGGTGACACAGAATTCCCAGACCACTCAAACATGGATGTACCCAGAAACTGAAACTTGACCACTTGGGTCCAACAATCAATAGAGGCATAAGAAGAATACAGCCAGTCCATACCCAGAATCACATCAAAATCTACCATGTCTAACTCAATCAAATCACCCAACAAGACTCTATGAAGAACGGTAACAGGACATTTTTTATACACTTTCTGGGCAACAATCGAATCACCCAATGGGGTAGAAACTAGGATAGGCTCAGGAATAATCTCAGGACTCATTTCAAAATTCATAGCAATCAAAGGTGTAACAAGACTCTATGAAGAACGGTAACAGGACATTTTTTATACACTTTCTGGGCAACAATCGAATCACCCAATGGGGTAGAAACTAGGATAGGCTCAGGAATAATCTCAGGACTCATTTCAAAATTCATAGCAATCAAAGGTGTAACATATGAGAAACTGGATCTAGGATCCAACAAAGTATACACATCAAACTGAAATATACGAAGCGTACCAGTAACAACATCGGGAGAGTCTTCCTATTCCTGGTGGGATGGCAAAGCATAGAATCTATTCTGGTACTGCCCACCAGCATTGCTAGAAGAGGCGCCCTGAGCTGAGGCTGGGCGAGTCGCTGGAACTAGAGCACTAACAGTCTGAGTCTAGGTCTGAGGTCGATAGTCACGACGCCCTTGTCCATCCTGTGTACAATCTCTAACTCTGTGACCCATGTTACTACAACGGAAACAACCCCTCTTCTCACCCCAACACTCACCTGAATGAGCCCTACCACACTTAGGACACAGAGGATGATTTGGCTTACTGCCAGCACTGTACTGGGACCTGGATGTATATGACCTGGTACCTTGCTCCTACCTACCTCTAGGCACGAGAGCACTAGCAGATGACGGTGCTGGCATAGATGAACGATCCTAATACTGAGGGCGAGTCCCTCCCTGCGATCTTGTCTGACCTTATTCGTGCTGCTTGGACCTAACACTCTTATTCCCTCTCATTCTATCTCTCTCCTTAATTTTATCTGCTTCAATCTGTTGGGCATGAGTCATCAGCCTAGAAAGATTCATCTCACTATTCAGCATAGCAGACCTACACTCCTTAACCACATAACTAGACACTCCAGTCACAAACTTACTCATACTAGCTCGATTATCAGCCCCTAAGTCAGGAGCATACTTGGCCAACTGATTGAACTTTAGACAGTACTCCCTAACAGTCATAGAGCCCTATCACAGGTTCATAAACTCTTCCACCTTCACCTCTCTCATCTCCAAAGGGAAAAACTTATCCAGGAATGCATCCTAGAACTTTTGCCAAGTTGTAGGGACAACTCCCTCACCTCTACCTTTCCTCCAAGCAACAACTCAGTCATAAGCAAGGTCTTTCAACCTATATGCAACCAACTCCACACTATGTTCCTCAGATACATACATCACCTGAGTAATCTTCCACACCTCCTCTAAAAATAATCGTGGATCCTCATCAGACTTGGACCCATAGAAATTTGGTGAATTAATCTGCAGCAGCTGAATCACCTCTCTGCTGCTGTGGAGCCGGGCCTGGGTTGGCCTGAACATTTGGAGTAACAGCTTGGGCCAGTGCCTAAAAGGCTGCCCAAAATTCAATATGAGACACGTTTTCATTCAATGGGTCAGCGGGTTGAGGTTGCTGACCATCATTATTTCTTCTCGCTCGATGTGGAGGCATATATCTGAAAGAGGAGAGCACGAATCAATAGCAGAGAGAGACACTTTAAGCACGATAGACTTTTGAAAGAAAGAATCACACCTTTTCCTAAAACATCTTGTAGCCTCTTGCTCATAGATGTGGTGCGCTACACACCGATGATCAAGACTCTACTTAACGCGGCTTGTCAGACTCCCTAGGATACCTTAAAACCTTAGGCTCTGATACCAAGTTTGTAACACCCCAGAAAATGGGTCCCAGAGCGTCACACGGTGCTTGAGGCTACGAGTAGCCCCAAGCTAACCCTTTGAGACATTTTCATTCAGTTCAACACAAATCAATGGGCTTTCCACAAATAACCCTCAAATATCAACAGAGTAATCATCATCCAAGAATAAAAGAATTTAAGAAAGATAACAAAATACGACTTATTAGTCAACTCCCAACATCTATACTAGTCTGACAAGCCTCTAAGAAAATCAATAAAACCAGCGAGCCATTGAGATATGCCCCAACTAACTCATACTCAGTTATCAAATCTAAACAATTCTATGAAACCAACATCAGACATCACGTCCTCAAAACATAAGGACTCACCACAATAAAGGGTGTAGAACAGCATGCCCGAAGAATCACTGTTGAACCTGGAATTGAGCACCTGAACCTATATTTTGAGAAAATACAGCCCACATCCGAAGATGTGGGTCAGTACCATGGAAAGAAACCGAGTATATGGGGATGTATGCAGTTGTATAAACATCATCATCATAAATATTTATAATAAATATGCAGGATGTATGAAAGACTCACATAGCCCAAACAAAATCATCATAATCATGAGAGGATGAAATAAGTACAATAACACATGTGAGTTATCATATAATTTGTCAATCACTTTTAGTTCATCAAGAATATCAATTCTCATAATGTAAATATCATTTAAATCTTTCAAAAGAATAACTTTCGCAATTCTACTTTCAAATCACTTCACCATTCACCATAGACATAAGGAAACACAAACACTGAGAGATCCTATAACCGACATAAACCATCTGAGCTACATGGAGTCCAACGTACAACCCACGTTGGGGAGAGCCGTCCTATTCTTTTTATCGGAGTAGGACTATCGATATCAAATCCACACAAACTAGTGATCACTATATAAATTAGCCTCAGGCTCACTCCTAAGGGGGCACGTAGTTCTAGGGAAGTAAGGTCGCTTTATACCTCCTACTCGGTGCTAAAGATTTCTTCTGGACTTAGCTCAGATCATTTCAAAGACAATCCACAACAAAACAATTTTAGTAATATATAAATATACATCAGGAGCCATCATGCTTCCCATCTATCAAAATCAACCACGTTGTGCATTTCTTTCACACTCGAGTTCAAAACAACTCCATTAAGACCAAAAGGTTAAATCATTCAAAATATCTCAAATATTCAACATCAACATGCTTATAACACACACTTTCTCAAAAAAATACAATTTCCAATGGGGATTCACAACCCAAATATCAAAATCATAATAAATATCATTCAAGATTCATGCTTTATATCACCACACATGTAAATTCATCTTTCAAAATCATAAACATCAAGATTTCATAATAATCATCATAAGATATGGGTTCATGCTTCAAATTCATAAAAATCAAATAAAAATCATGCCTTTGTAAAGAAAATTACTTTTGGGCACAAGAACGAAAGAGAGTTCTTGTTGAAAAACCCCCCACATACCTTGAATGATGTACTTTAGATCGATACTTATATTTTTGAGATGTTAATCATGCCTTTGAATGATAGTTCTTGGAGTTCTTGAACTAGGAACTTGGAATCATGAATAAATTTGCAGAATTAATGGTGAACTTTGGAGGTTCTTAAAGTTGGATGTAGGAGCTTAGGATTTTCTTTTTGAGGGAGTTTGATGAAATATAACATATAATGTTTCTAATAGGCTTTAATATACGGTTTGGATGGATTTTGGGCGAGGGGGAATGACCAAAACGCCCCTAAAAATAAAAAAAAAATCTTGAATCTATCCTTTGGTGGACTGTTTTGATAGTCTGAAGTAGATCAACCATAACGTTTTACTCCGATATTCAAATTGGATGAAACCAATTTCATTAGAAAGAGGAATCACAAAGCTTTCCATTGATATATAGTAGATCACACAGATCATTATGTACAAGGAGTTATGATTGCTTAAAGTTGGAGCAAAAATACGCCAGGCCTCAATACTTTTTCCTGTACGTTTTACTGTTCACTACTATTCATGGTTCGATCGGAATGGTCATAACTCGTCACTCGGGTGTCCGTTTTGGATGATCCACATATTGTTGGAAAGATTATTCAATAATCTACGTAATGGTGGGTCATAATCTAAGACATTTCACATAAAAAATTTATAATTCATTCTAGAAGATAGAACCCAACACATTTACGCACAAAATTTCAACGAAAAATTTCTCAGGGTATTACAGTACGGAACTCTATTAGTTCCATCAGATTGAGGACTATTAGATACAGTCACTTATGTTTTTAGTTATATCAGTTATCAGACCTTATGTCATCAGTATTTAGCTTCAAGACTATTAGATACAGTCAACCAGACCAGTTCTTCATAATCAGAATTGATAGAAATGGTCATTCATTTATCAGTAATATAGTTTTAGTCCTTTAGTACTCAGCAATACAGTATCAGTGCCTCACTTATCAGTGACTCAGATATCAGGATTAGTAAACTTAGTTATTCAGTATCCCAGTATTCGTAATCGTAGACGTCAGGGTACCTATGTTATCAGTAGACTTAGTAGTCAGAACCTAGTATTTAGCCCCATTATGATCTCAGTTTCAGTTGCATATTCATAGATGTATTCTCACGTTCATATCATTCAGTCATGTTAGTAATGTTCATACATATGAACTATTTGCATTCAGCCTACCTCACTTGCATACGAGTATATTCCAACGTACTAACACATTTGTGCTATGGTATTTTATTTTACACCATAGGTTTAGGAGCACGAGATCTAGAGCGTTAGTAGCATTCTAGATTTCAGCAAACAGAGTTAGCAGTGATTCCTCATCATTCGAGGATGATATTATTTGATTATGTCATTCTTTTAGTACTTATCTATTTTAGTAGATGGAGTTAGTTGGGGACATGTCCCATCAACTCCTTATTCATACAGTTTAGAGGCTTTCAGACTATGGCATGTTAGATAATTACTTCAGATTTGTTTTGGTATTGATTGTTCCATTTTTCAGACATTATTTTATCAGATGTTTTATTTAGTTTTGAACTTTATGGCCTTACAACTTCTATTCCACATTTTATAGGGTATGTATACATATATACCATATATTTGCAGTGTATAGGTGCAGATATGAGTCATGGGTTAGCTTGTGGTCCTTCGAGGTCATGAGCACCGTGTATCGTTCCAGGTACCAGATTCAGGATATTACACCTACTTATATGAATCACTTAGGATTAAATAATGAATGTGTGATCACCTAGAAATTCTATTTTTAGAATATGAATTAACATTCCGACATATTAATTGGAGTTCAAGCAAGTTAACGCAGTCGATAGCACAAATTATTAATGTTCAACGTTTGTATGTCTTTTATTGATTTTCAGGATATGTAAATTGATGTCCAGCATAAAAATTACTTTTCTGCATACTAAAATTAATTTTCACTAATTTTTCAACATACCAATATTAATTTTCAGTGTATTAAAATGAATTTTTAGCATATAAAATGAATTTTCAAGTATTTAAAATAATGTTCGGCATGCTTGATAAATTTTCAGTAATGTTTTGTTAATTTTAAAAAATAACAAATATTTTTCACTAACAAAATGGTAGAATGCAACATGTTGATTATTTTCAGCATGCAAATACATCTTTTTTAGCATTCTAAAATTAATCTCTAGCAGAGTCGCCATGTCGCACCCTATTTTTCTCGTGAAAAGTGGGATTCGATGTCACTACTCTTTGTTGGAATTGTCTAAAGAGTGTAAAGAGGTATTCTGTTGCCCCTCATTTTTCTCGTGAAAAGCGGGATTCGACATGACTACTCTTTTTTGGAATTATTTAAAGAGTGTGAAGAGTCGCCGCCTAACGAATTAAGGTGTATTAGGGCACCGTTGTCGTCTAACTACAAACTATTTTTATTATTTAGTCTTAGTTCACCAGATATTCGAGAAAGGGTTCAAATTAGCTCAAAAAAAGTGTTAGGCACCTTTCAAGGTCCATAAAGGTAGTTCTCAGCCGAATTCATATTTTACATAGGGATTCTATGTGATAAAACAAAGGGAACTAATTTTATTAACTTAATAAGACTAAGAGGTAAAGTAACTTGTGAACAAGAATGTTGTTTGATAATTCCTAATTGTTAATTATCTAAATGATAAACAACACAAGAGATGATGAGAGAAGAAGACAAAAGAGAAGACAGAGACAACACAGATTATAGAAAAAGGGACTTCTTATATAATAAACTAACTACCCCAAATAAATAAGCATATAAAGTAAATAAAAGAACAAACTTGAAAGTCAAACTAAGGAATTGTTTTGGTTTTATTCAGATCAGAGCCCAACTTGTCAATCATTATCCAGCCCATTAGCCAGATTCTTAGACAAGTGACAATGTCATACGTTGTATAATATATGTAGGGTATCATAACTTCCAAATGTCTATCCACCCCCACTTAGGCCGGTTATTAACATAAAGGCGTACTAAAAAGGGGATAAAACTAACGTCTCTATAAATTCCTATAGTCCCACCTATCTCCCAAGAGGAATTGGACTTTGCTAATTTGATTTTGGGGTCTAGAAAAATAAATTAAGGTTTCCTAGTTGGAATCAAAGTGTGTCAAACAATACACGTTGGACAACAAGTAGCAAGTGATAATCTCAAATAGGCCTCTTAGTTAATTAAGGGTTGGTTAAAGTGATTGACATGTTAAGACAAATAATTATTTATTTTTGTTAAAAACCTATAGACATGATATCTCAAATAAAGTTAGGTTTCCTAGTTGGACTCAAAGCATGTAAAACAATACACGTTGGATAACAAGTAGCAAGTGATAATCTCAAATAAGCCTCTTAGTTAATTAAGGGTTGGTTAAAGTGATTGAAATGTTAAGACAAATAATTATTTATTTTTGTTAAAAACCTATAGACATGATATCTAATTGTCATTTAACTATTTAAATGATGAAATATAATTGTGTAACGCCCCGAGACTTCCCCCTAGACGTCACGCGGTACTTAGAACCACAAGTGATCCTAAGTTAACCGATGATACTTGTAAAACTCGTGAGCAACTGGATATATTACATAAATCTGAAAGAAATGAGTGGAAAATAAATCTTTTCTAAATATGATCAATACAAAACTGTATTAAAATGATTACAACTCTAGTTATACAAAACAAAACTAGAATCAAATACATCAGCTCTACTGACTGTCTATGAAGCCTATACTAATATTGACTATAGATAGCCAGGATATGACCCCCAACTATCCATAATAAATACGCCTAAATAAAGAAAACAAGATACTGCTCAAACTATGATTGACTTGAGCCCTTGAATCAAAAGGACTCATCACTTGTTGACTAAAAGCTGGACACTATCTGATTATGATGTGTGGACTACAACTGGTACCTATATTATGAAACAATGTAGCACATAGACATATATGTGGATTAGGATTTTTGAAATATACTGAGTATGTGTGGGTGAATGCATAAGTAAAACAATAACTGAATGTACACATAGACTTTAAAATAATGCATGTTAAGTGTAGATGACTCAACTTGAGCTTGAATAAACAAAAGTTGTACAATCATAAACATGAGTAATGAATCATAAGGATAAACTTTGTGAGCCATAATACTTAGTTCTAAAATCTTTACTTTTACTATTTCTTTTGGGAGGTTCTTCTAACCGACATAAACCATGTGAGCTATCATGGAGTTCAATGTCTTATCCACATTGAGGAGAGTTGTTCTACCCTTGCCATCAAAATAGAACCTTAACTTGAGTGATAACTATTCCTAACCCATATTGGGACTTAAACCTATGGTGGCACATAGTTTTGGGGCATGTGACCTTGGAATCATACCCAACTCAGTGCTAAATACTACTCCCATGTTGTATATATGTTCATACTTTAGGAAATCTACCTTAAAATAGCATAAGGACTTATAAAATAAAAACCAGGTATGCTTCTCTTTCTTTAAATCATAATTAGGATAAACAAATGTGGATTCTATATCTTATCTTAAGATCAAAAGATCAATCTTTGCTTTAACTCTTGGTATAGACTTATCAAAGGAGCTTAAAAGCATAATCTTCTTGAAATCTCAAAACTTATACTTAGGACTTATAATATATGATTAAATTCTAAGAAATTCGTAACAAAACTTCATGCTCAATAATCTTCTTGAAATACTTCAATAATTTTAGTCAAGATAATAAAATCAAAATCACAATATGAATCTTATAAATCAAAGCATGAGCATATGCAATCTTGATGCACTTAAAGCCTTGAATCTCATGCTTTCTTTCATATAACTTGTAACACAATATCATGCTTAAACTCAATTGAAAATCTTTAATCAATGTCTCAAATCATACCCGAATGGTATTCAAATCATAAAAAAGAATTCTTCATGTCAAGACATAAATAAATGAGAACAATTATGTACTTTAATGCTTCAATCTCTTTATAAATCCATAATCTCAAAACAAGATAATTTGGATATGATTTGAGACATTGATTAAAGATTTTCAATTGAGTTTTAAGCAAGATATTGTGTTACAAGTTATATGAAAGAAAGCATGAGATTCAAGGCTTTAAGAGCATCAAGATTACATATGCTCATGTTTTGATTTATAAGATTCATATTGTGATTTTGATTTCATTATCTTGACTAAAATTATTGAAGTATTTCATGAATATTATGGATCATGAAGTTTTGTTACGAATTTCTAAGAATTTAAGCATATATTAAAAGTCCTAAGTACAAGTTTTGAGATTTCAAGAAGATTATGATCTTAAGCTCCTTTGATAAGTCTATACCAAGATTTAAAGCAAAGATTGATCTTTTGATCTTAAGATAAGATATAGAATCCACATTTGTTCATCCTAATTATGATTTAAAGAAATAGAAGCATAACTGATTTTCATTTTATAAACCTTTATGCTATTTTAAGGTGGATTTTCTAAAGTATGAGCATATAAGAAATATGAGAGTAGTATTTAGCACCGAGTTGGGTATGATTCCGAGATCGCATGTCCCAAAACTACGTGCCACCATAGGTTTAAGTTGGGTTAAATATAGTTATCACTTAAGTTAAGGTTCTATTTCGATGGCAAGGGTAGAACAACTCTCCTCATCATGGGTAAGACGTTGGACTCCATGATAGCTCACATAGTTTATGTTAGTTAGAAGAACCTCCCAAAAAAAAGAGTAAAAGTAAAGCTTTTAGAACTAAGTGTTATGGCTCACAAAGTTTATCTTTATGCTTCATTACTCATGTTTATGATTTTACAGCTTTTGTTTTATTCAAGCTCAAGGTGAGTCATTTACACTTAACATGCATTGTTTTAAAGTCTATGTGTACATTTAGTTATTGTTTTACTTATGCATTCACCCCCACACACTCAATACATTCCAAAAGTAGTGATCTATATATATGTCTATGTATTACATTGTTTCATAATGTAGGTATCAGTTGTAGTGCACATATCATAATCAGATAGTGTACAACTTACAGTCAGCAGGTGATGAGTCATTTTGATTCAAGGGCTCAAGTCAATAATAGTTCAATATAATCTTGTTTTCTTTATTCAGGCGTATTGATTAGGGATAGCTGGGGAGTCATGTCCCGGCTACCTATAGTCAATACTAGTAGAGGCTTCATAGACAGTCAGTAGAGTTGATGTATTTGATTCCAATTTTGTTTTGTATAGCCAGAGCTGTAATCATTTTAATATAGTTTGGTATTGATCATATTCAGAAAAGATTTATTTTCTGCTTATTTCTTTTAGATTTATGTAATATATTTAGTTTCTCAGGAGTTATACAAGTATCATAGGTTAACTTAGGATAGCTTGTGGTTCTAAGAATCGTGTGATATCCAGGGGTAGTCTCGGGGCGTTACACAATTATCTTTCATCATTTAAATAGTTAAATGACAATTAGATATCATGTCTATAGGTTTTTAACAAAAATAAATAATTATTTGTCTTAACATGTCATTCACTTTAACTAACCCTTAATTAACGAAAAGGCCTATTTGAGATTATCACTTGCTACGTGTTGTCCAACATGTATCTTTTGACGCTCTTTGAGTCCAACTAGGAAACCTAACTTCATTTGTCTATAATTAGCAAAGTTCAATGCCTCTTGGGCGATAGGTGGAATGATAGACATTTTTAGAGATGTTAGTTTTATCCTTTTTAGTACACCTTTAGGTTAACACCCGACCTAGGTGAGGGTGGGTAAATATTTTGGAAGTGATGATACCCAACACATATTACACAACGCATGACATTATCACTTGTTTAAGAATTCAGCTAATGGGTCGGATAATGATTGACAAGTTGGGGCTCTGATCCGAATAAAATCAAAACAATTCCTTGGTTTGACTTTTAAAGTTTGTTATTTTATTTACTTTATATGCTGATTTACTTGGGGTAGTTAGTTTATTATATAAGTAGTCCTTTTTGCTATAATCTGTGTTGTCTTTGTCTTCTCGCTTGTCTTCTTCTTTCATTATCTCTTGAGTTGTTTATCATTTAGATAATTAACAACTAGGAATGACCAAACAACATATTTGTTCACTCATTACTTTACCACTTCGTCTTATTAAGTTAATAAAATTAGTGACCTTTGTTTTATCACATAGAATCACTACGTAAAATATGAATTCGATTGGGAACCACCTTTATGGCTCTCTAAAGGTTCCTAACACCTTTCTTTTGAGGTAATTTATACCCTTACCCAAAGATCTGGTGAACTAAGACTAAATAACAAAATTAGGTTCGTTGTTAGCCTAGAACGGTGCCCTAACGCACCTTAATTCATTAGGTGGATACTCTTCACACTCTTTAAACAATTCCAAAAATAGTAGTCATGGCAAATCCCACATTTTGCAAGAAAAATGGGACTCGACAGAATGGTGACTCTGCTGGGGATCTTAGGTTCTAACCATTACGAGTTTGTGTTTTATATGGGATTCTTTCACTTTGTTTGTTTTATTTTTCGTAATTACCTTCTCTCTTTTCCTTTTACTATTTATCATGATTTATTTTTACCTTTTAGTCTCTTCTCCTTTCCCTTTTATGCATTTTTAGTTCTCTATGCCTGTCTCCTTCCCTTTTCCCCTTTTATTGCTATGTGCTTTAATATTTATTTACTTTTATATTGTTAAGCATGTTATTATATTTTGTTATGTGCTATGTGTTATGCTTTATATAACTGGCATTTTGTTCATATTATCTTCCTATTGGAAATATCTTTTATTTTTTTGAATGGTTGTGTGGGTACACGGACGTTCTTTCCTAAACACCCTTTGGGAAATGCCTTGTGGATCAGTCGATCAATGGTGTATCGACAGTCACAAGCTTTCCCATTCTCGAGTTGTCTACTCAAGGGAACCATGTCATAAACCCACTCTTGTCCTTTAGGTCTTGGCTACATATTTCTTTTACTAAGGAATATGCATCTCATTAAACCTAGGATGACTTATAACCCTTGATGCATTGAATGTTAGTTTCATTCAAAGTCCAAAGGGGTTCACGACCCCAAAAGGATGCATATTACTATTTTCTATGTGTTGCCTTTCTATGTATGCATTGATATCTTGCCTTTCTTTCTTGCCTTAGTCGCTCCTCATTCTTAGTGTTTCTCATTTTGGAGTTCTTTACTCTCGAAATTCTTGTCATGTTAGGACTCCATAATGCACTCTTAGGGCCTATTCAAAACTTCCCTTCAATTTATCCTTCTAACTCTTCTATTATTATATTAATCAGCCCTAGGTTCAACTCTTGCTTTGATAAAGGGTTTTAGTCTCATCCATAATCTCTTAGTGTAGCTTGTCATTTTAGGATATCCTCTTCCTAATGCTTCCAACATTTACATACTATTATCCTACCATGATTCTCAGAAGTTAGTATTATCTTATTCGCGTTGTACTCTAACTTTCACAACCTCTAAGTTACATGGAGCTCTCATAACATCTATGCATTCCGAATGACAATAGCTTATTATTTTCAACTAAGCATAATATTCATTCTATACTCTCGTGTGTACTCTTTTTTTTAAATCTTAAGTCTTTTCTTCTAAGGTTGACTAAAGTTGAACATCAGAAATGTCCAATCAAACAATGTTTATCAATCTTGTCAATAGCAAAGCTAAGCATGAAGGTTTGGGGTTATATCAAAACAAGGTTATTTTGAGCCTCATAAGGATAGAAATAAGAATGGAGATAATTAGGGGAATAATGACTGATTTTTGAGGTTCAGTTGAGATGTCACCTGGATTTCCAGAGCCATTGTCTGAAATAGACTTTAGTACCCCCATCTACAACACGGAGTCTCCTATATTTACGACCTCACCCATGCCTGATTGTGAGGCACAAGTGTCTTCAAGTTAATATTCAATTGCACTGCATGAAGCACTTAATGGGTTGACAACCATGGTCAAGGAGAAGGAAACAAAAGAAAAAATTTCTAAGCATAAGGCAGGGTCATCCTAACAGCCAATGACGAATAAGTCATCCAAACCTAAGGAAGCATACAAGGATAAAATTGATGACTTGAACTTTCCATTATATGATGGGTCTGAAAACCCTCACTCCCATCTGAAGGCCTACCTTGGTGAACTAGCAGTTATAGGGCAAAGTGATGGTATCAAGATGAAGCTCTTTTTCAGTTCACTTACAGGTCCAGTATCGATGTGGTATACAGAGAAAGACACTAACCAGTGGGTCTCTTGGGATAATTTGGCAAGTGACTTTATTAGGCAATTTGACAATAAGCTGAAGAGGAAGCTCATAGTCAAGACCAATTTGGTGGAGCCATAATTTAAGGATAAAGGAAAGACAATCATCAATGAGACATCAAAACCACCAAAGCCTAAAGAAAGCATACCCCGCCCTCAACTAATATGGTACCCAACTCCAAAAATTATTCCAACCTCTAATTACATCCAAGCCTATTATCCCCAGTCCTTTACAAAAACTCCTCCACAGACTGTTTGGTACCCACCTCCATTTGTTGCTTAAACATCAAGCTACCTTCCAATGTCTTTCCAAAACCCACAAATAAATCAACGATTCGACAAATCCACCAAATCTCAACATAAACTTCAGAAAAATCCACCAAAATAGTACACTCCTCTAGGAGAACCCATAGAACAGTTGAATGAATGACTCAAAGAGGTGGGATACATCACACCCATTGTTGATGTACTTGCTAATACTAAGTCTAGGTGGTATTTCCCTGACCAAGTTTGTGCCTATCATTTGGGGATGAAAGGGCATCCTACTAGGGCATGTTTTGCCTTGAAGAACATGATTCAAAAGTTGATTGATACCAAGGTGATAAATGCAACGGTGTCAAATTCTGATGCAGATTAATTTCCTAAATTTGAATTGCACTGGTTAACAATGGTGAAGAGGATATCATGTTGATTCTCTGCTCCAGACTCTAAGATATTTGAAACTTCTCCAAGTTTACAATTTTAGTTTCTTTTATGCTTTTCTTACTTTTGTAATTTGAACTATGATCAACCTGATTCCTCTATATGAGGGATACATAGGTTCTCATTCAATGAGTTCGGTCTCATCATAATAAAATTTTCTTTTTCTGTATTTTTTCCTTTTCTATATGGAATTGGATAAATCAACAATGTGATGTGATATCAATTATAAAGGATGTTTTGAATTAACAAATCTGATGTTCAACAAAAGTCGACCTTGTCAATTTGCCTAACTTCTCGCAATCAATTTCAAAATCCGCATAATATTCTAATACTATCCTGTTTCGCTTGTTAGGATCTCAAATCTTTACGTCTAGACATTTAGTAAGTCTTAGTTTTCATTCTAGAATGCCTTTTTTTTATGTTTTGAACTTATATATTCTATGGGGTAATTTTTGACTTTTAATTTTATTTAAGGATTGTCTAGCATTTGAACATCGATCTCAATTAAATCTACAATATGACAAATAAAGATTTCAGTCCTCTTTCTCCCTGCTCAAGGCAAAACACCGTGCCTCCTTATCCTCTCCTTACTCACATACACTCTCAATAATTTTCTTTTGCATGTGAGAGAGTTGATTTAGATGCATGTTGTTAAAGGCTTCATGAACTAGAGAAAAGGTTGGATGAGAAACTGCGTGCTAAAGGCCTTTACGACTTGAGGTATGAGAAACTGTGTCGACATCCAAAAGTTGATTTACCTCCAAGATACAAAGTTCCAAAGTTTAACATGTTTGATGGGTGTGGAGATCCAATCACACATCTAAAGGACTACTGTGGAAGAATAGTTGGCATAGGACATAATGAGGATGTTCTGATGAGATTATTTGTTCAAATCTTGTCAGGAATAATGCTTACCTGGTTCGCCCAACAATATTTTAAGAAATGGCATAATTGGGAGGAATTGGCTCAAGATTTTGTAAGGCAATATAAGTTTAACATCAATAGCGATCCAACAATGTGGGATTTTCTTGAGGTAAAAAGAATGGACCATGAATCTTTTGAGGAATATGCAATACATTGGCAGTTAGAAGATTCTAAGATACGCCCTTCTATACCCAAAGAGGAGTTGGTCCAAATTTTCCTCAAATCACTAGATGGAATATACTTTCAGAAAATGTTCTTCCTAGTGAGTCACAGTTTTGGGAGTCTAATTTCGATTGGAAATAAGTTGGACTATTAAATTCAAGTGGGAAAATTATTGATATTTTCACAATGTCATCTACAGTTCAAACACCAAAGAGTCCATCCGACGAAGGAGAAGAGGATTCATCAGCCTTCATACCTCAGACATAAGGCTATCAAAATAATAAAGGGATTCATGTTGTTTTTGGTTCTCGTGGGTTTCATATTGAACCTTATGACTCACAAGATTCTCAACGCAAGGCTTATCAGATCCAACCCTACTTTGTCCAGCAAGGTTCTCAAAATGAGGCTTCTCGAGTACAAACCAACTTTCAACAAGGGAATTTCTCAATATACAATTCTTTTCATCAATCGAAGAGAATAAGGTTTTGTACTTTTACTCCTTTGACTGAGCCCTTGGACAACATATTGAAAGCCTGAAGGCCCAAGGTATTGTGCAACCGAAGAGAGGATGGATTCCTGTGCATCCACCCCCTAACTTTGATCCATCTAAAAATTGTGCTTATCACCTGACTATTCAAGGTCATGATATTGATAAATGTTTGGCACTAAGGTACAAGATTCAAAATCTGATTGAAAAAAAGGATAAAAGTGCAACGAGGCACAACAAGCAATATAAATGATCCTGTCACTATGGGTGAAATCTTTGTTCAAGGCGATCCAATAAAAATATTTCCAAGACGTTCATGAAAGAAGCGTAAAACATATCAAATAAATTGACGTGCAAATATTTCTTATTTTTCGTCACCATTCTCCTTTGATTCGTCTTATGGCTAATAAAATTTTCTTGTTTTATTTACCTTTCTTTGTACTCATTAACTATGTTTGACTTGACTTCCATTTGGATACGTAGGCATCCCACTTTGGGTCCGATCTTACTCTAATAAAACTTTTTCTTTCTTTCTTTCCAGTTCGTATACCTCCAAAGTGTCAAGCAAACAGGCCCAACTCTTGAGCATATAAAGGTAGATTACAATGGAGTTCACGATGTTCAAGTGTAGTATAACCATATCTCTTGGACTAATATATTCTTTTAGTGGCTCAGGAACGTAAGACTCCAAAAGCAAAACCTATGGCAGAATTGTGAGGTTTCATGAAAACCTTAAAAATTTTATAAATAAGAAATGTATCAACTCACAACGCCATGCAAAAAAGTTTCTTTCCTCTTAACTAGGGCAGAAACTTTTGAGAATTCCTCAAAAATTTCATCATGATGGAGTACAAATCTCAATGGTCCATGAAGCAAAAACCACAATCAAGGAGCCAAAACGATCAAGGTATGAATCAACTTTTTTATTCGACTGATGATTTTTATTTGAGGGCAAACAACATGTACTAAATACAACAACAATGTTATGATATCATCAAAGAAGCTGGGATTACATCCCCAATGGGGAAAAGGAGCTAAGTTGTTCTATCTTTTAACTTTAACGATATTGAAATTGGTAATTTATAATATTAGGGTTCCTATAGAGCCTTAATAGACAATGTTGGGTTCCTGTAGAACCTTAATAGACAATATTGGGTTCCTGTAGAACCTTATGAATAATATTGGACTGCTGTAAGAACCTTAATAGATAATAATGGGTTTCTGTAGAACCTTAATAGACATTACTGGGTTCCTGTAGAACCTTATAAAAATAATATAGATGGCATGGGTTCCTGTAGAACCTTGATTGAATAATACTGATTTCCTTGTAAAGCCATATAAACAACATTAGGTTCCTCATTGGACTTTAAATTGAGCTCCTGTTGAATTTCTGATGAGTAAGAGATGATTTTCTCTTTTTCGCATTTGAAACATAATTATTTCTCCTTCGTTTTATTCACATTTCACGTTTCAAAACCATTGTAATATTGTCCATTCAATCTATAATTATTCAAATCGTACCTTTTATCTCATATCTCTCAACCCATCGTTGTTTCAAATTCTATTTACTTCAATCTTACCAACTGCGACCGCCCTTTATCATTAACATTCTTTAGGAATATTATTCATTCCTAAATCTAGAATTACATACGGCCTAATTCTCATAAAATCAGAGATATGTAGACAACTTAAAACCAAAGTCTTAGCCGCATTATTTTTAAAATTACCTTCTGTTGCTTTGATTCCAACAAACTAGTTTCTCGGTCAGACAAAATTGGCAAGTACATCAACTTTCGTTGCTCGACAATTCTTTCATCATTCTCAAGCAACGAAGGGGCAACTATTGATATCCAATTTTGACCTCCCAATACCCCTCTTAGGCTGTTATTTTATCAAAATTATTAATTTTAAATATTAATAAATTTTATGCATTATTTTAGAATCAAATTAAATTTTGACGTGTCACATTCACAATATGAAAATATAAAATTTGTTTTATTACTTTTACATTATAATTTTCATATAAATTGTTAATTTAGATATAACATTTCACGTAATTTGTTCACAGTTATATTTACAAACATTTGACCTTATTATTATTTTTCATTTGCAATTATTATTAACATTATTATTATTGTTATTATTATTATTATTATTATTATTATTATTATAATTATTATTATTATTATTATTATTATTCCTATTACTATTATTTAAACAGTAGCCAATTTCATTAAAATTTTTTAGATTTTAAATTTGTAGCCTTTTGTACTCAATTGATATTAATTTGGATTCCAAATTAGGATTTAAATTCTCGACATCTCTTAAATTACTTTAATCTTAGCCGTCGATCAAAATTGATCCAACGACTGAGATCAAATCAGCCTTTATTTTTTTTTAATCACAAGATCAGACCCTAACCCTCATTACCTAAACATCCACCTCTTTTCCCGCTCTTCTCTCTCTTCCTCTCTCTAAAGCCAACAAAACTACCATCTCCCACCATTACTCAACTGCCACTGGCCATCCACAATCATAATACACCATGACTGGTTGACCACCCACGGCGGCTCCACTTTCTTTATCTCCTTCTCCGGCGACTTTACCTAAGTAGTCGCCTCTCTCTACCACTGCATCACTGGTTGGTAAAACACCTAGCAATGCTAATCAGTCTCCGACGCTGCCAACAATCCGCCTCCTCCAGCCTCTACCACCATAAATCCAATCGAAAAACAACCACTCCACCCATTTTTGACAAAACCAGCCTTCATTGCCTTCTCTACGATCGGCTATGTTTCATCAAAATTCATGACGGATTAATAGAATCCATCTCAGGTTTGTGTCCTTGTTTAAATTCATGCCTTATTTTATTTATTATTATCATATTCTACTCTCCTTTTGACAATTTTGTGGTTTGAAATTAAAAAAATTTGGTTGAGATATTTGTTTTGATTTCCTTCATGGACTGCCCTATGTGAGAACCCCAAAGTTGGTGATGCTCAATTTGATCTTAAATTTTAATCAGTAGCTTATTTTTTAGTTATTGTCCTTACTTGTGAATAGTATTTTGATTTAATTAACATTGACGGAATCCATTTTATATAATTGTGACAAATTTAACACCTATTTTTTATGCTGAAAAACTGGGTTTATTATTGAATATTATATGACAGATTAACTGAAACAATGGTACAATTTTATCTTTCATGTATTTTGACCGATTTCGTGATTTTGTAATTTCCCTATTAGTTGCTACATCCTTAAGATTTCTTTACTTGGTGAATTATGGTGTATTTTGATTCTTCGTAATTTAATCTTTCATGTTTATAGTGACTTAAACTGATATTGATTTTCCTTAATTTAATTCTGATATATTATGATTTGATTAACATTATTTCTCCCTAATTTAACATGTTACGTGCTCATTTATGGAAACGGAAGATTTCATTATTATTTGTCCTCTTCTTTTCTTTACACTTAATTGATTTAGCTCCCACATTAAGGAAAATATCTTTTGATTAACTTGGCTAAATATTCACTTCATTTTTGGATGAATTATTTTATGTGATTTCCTCACTTAATTGACTCAACTTTTAAGGAAATTTTTTCTTAATTGATTTTACAAAATATGCTCTTCCTTTATTATCCTGACCCTGGTGCTATATAAACCCCTTCCTCTTCACCTTTTAGGACATACCTTCTCTGCTTTTACTCTCAAAATACGAATAAAAAAAACTATTAACTATATTCTTCAATTACTCTAGTGTTTTATTCTAACAAAAGTATTTGGCTAATCTCGTTGTTGCAATTACTTTGCTTACGTCTTCCTTATTATTTCTTTGCCGCTAACTGGTAAGCTTCTACTCGATACAATTTTTTTCAATCTTTTGGTGATAACTGTTTATGTTGTGAAAATCATTGGAAAGCATGTTTATAGGAGTTAATTCAAAGATATTATTCGGTGCTTGGTTGCTATGCTCGTATGTTGTTTAACCGTCTGAGATTATGTGTTGGTGTCCAGTTATTTTTTGTGTGCTTTGATACTGTGATTATATTTACAGGCTCCATTAAAGTGATGTTTTGGATATGAAGAGTCGTCGAAAGTTTATGGGATAGGGGGCGCTCTTTTCCTTTTGTTTATTGGTTTATTATTAGTCATTGTGTTTTAATAGCTTTGTACAAATATTATTCTATGTAATAATAAAATTTGGGGAATGCTTGGGGGCAGGGTTTTATGTGATTATGTGATTTACCTGCTTATATGAATCACTTAGGATTAAATAATGAATGTGTGATCACCTAGAAATTCTATTTTTAGAATTTTAATTAACATTTCGACATATTAATTGGAGTTAAGCATGTTAATGCAGTCGATAGCATAAAATATTAATGTTCAATGTTTGTATGTCTTATATTGATTTTCAAGATATTTAAATTGATGTCCAGAATATAAAATTATTTTTCAGCATACTAAAATTAATTTTCACGTGTACTTCAAGTCAACATAAAAAGTCGTATATAAAAATAATGAAGTACATAATACTACAATTGAAGTAATAACATATATACTATATTATATTCATTTAAATGCCATTTATTCTTCTAAATTTAGTATATGCATGTCGATTAATTAGCATGAAGTACATAAAAAATATTATTGAATTGCAATTAGTGCTAAAAATAAATGCAATGATTGTTTAAATGATAAAATGAGAGGTACCAAATTGATACAATAGATAAATAAATTTTATATATTTTTGATAATCATGGTGTTTGAATCGGTTTTTACATACCTTAGTAATTTCACGAGATACTTGTCACCTCCCACTCACCATAACAAATAACGGGGAACACAATTCATCAAACCTTAAAAGAAATCATTTTTGTCTCTATTGAGATTTTAAGCTTTCCTACCTTATTCATATTACCAAAAATTTAGAATAAGGACTATTTAACTTCAAAATTCAAACTTCTGAGCAGAGGCGGACCCACATGTATAGGTGGGGGCGCACGTGCAGCCATTAATGTCAAAAAAAATTATGTGTGTATGTGTATATACCTTGAGAAATTGGGATAGAGTTAATGGTGCACTGAAAGAAGAATGGAAGTGCACCTCGATGCGCTAGTTGGAGCATGTACTTTCGTCTACGTGATCAGGGATCGATCCTAGGTTAGTGCGACTTTTTTGCTTTTATTTTCAATACTTCAGATTTAAAGGCTTATTACTAAATTTATAACATCAAAATTGTTGGATTAGGGATTAGAACCTGCAACCATCCTCTATGATGAACCCACCTTAACCATTAAGCTACCATGACCGATTGTTCAAAAATGTTAAAAGTAAACATATTAGTTGAACTTCATATTTTAAGAAAGTAAAGTTATTAACTTGGAACTCATATTTGCTCTATATATTTATTTTTTCAGTATTGTTCATGTCATTAGCGACCAATCAAATACAATAATATTCCTTAATCGACACTGAAAGTTTTGCTAATGTCTATGTTAAGATAATATTGGTGCACCACAGTATTATCAAACGCAAAAAATACAAAAAAGCTTCAAGGCCCATTGTGTTTAAACACAAAATACAAATAAAACGTGAGATTTAACAAAAAAAAGGCATAAAGGAATATAAATATATGTCTAGTCCAAGACTAATAATATAAGCATGAATGACAAATATATGAACAAAAAAATTAATATTTTTTTGATAAAGTGAAATATCAATTCTTTAGTGTTCGTCTCTTCAGAAAGCCTCATTGACAAGGGAAAGTAAGTAGAGAAAATTGAAGGAAAGGTGTCATTTAAGTCTTGAATGAAGGATTGGTGACATTGACCAACTTAAAGGGTCAAACATAATAGGAAACTTGATTATGTTAATTGTGGACTTGATTAATATTTTTAAAACTTTTTAATCTTTTTAAAAATACAAATCAACCTACACCCTCTCCTCTCCAAATCAACCGTCTCTCCTCTTTATCTCTCTCAACAGTTTCTCCCAACCAAGAGTTCTGCAAATTTCTCCTTTCAATCCCCGATGACTTCAACCTCCAGTGAAAAATAGCTGGGCTTCGAGTTTCTTTTTGACTTTCAACCGTCAATCGATGTGACAGTTTTGCTCTTCGACCATAACAACTTTGAATTCTTCATCGTACCTTTTCTTCTTTCACAAGTAAAAAATTTTGGCCTTTTTAATTTTAAAGAAAACGAGTAACTTGATCCAACTTCTCTTCTAGTATTGGTTAACAATTTTAATATTTGTTGATTTAATTTGAAATGTGGTATGAATAAAATCCTAATTTCTAGTATTTCTTCTCTTCTCTTTTCGGAGTGAAATATGATTTTTTATTGTTTGTTGTATTTTTTTGAAGTTTGATTTTTATTGTTTGTGTTTGTACAAACAAAACAACGATATTAGTATTTTTGGTGTTGCGCCTATTGCTGGGTTGATTTGTTCTTATTCTTGATAAAATAGTGATATTGTTGTTTCTCTATTGAACAAAATCATGTTACTATTTTTTTCAACAACAGATTAACAATTTGATGCAATAGATTAACCATCTGATACAATAGATTTACTATTTGATACAATAGATTAACCATCTAATACAATAAATTTATTATCTGATATAATAGATTTACCATATGATGCAACATATTAGCCATATAATGCAATAGAGAAACCATCGGATTAAAAATCAAATGCAATAAATTTACCATCTGATGCAACAAATTAATCATTTGATGCAACAGGTTAACCATATGATGCAACAGATTAATCATCTGATGCAATGGATTTATCATTTGATGAACGGAGGAACCATCAGATTAATCATATGATGCAACAGATTAACCATCTGATGTAATAGATTTACCATCTGATGCAATAGAGGAACCATCAGATTAAAGATCTGATATAATAGATGAACCTTTTATCGGATAAAATTCTATCAACTATTCCAACAGGATATGTTCAAGACTTGATTTTTTCAACTGATCATTCATCTGCCATGATAGATGACCTTTCTGTTGGAAGAAATCTAAACAATATTAACTGTTGATAACAGTTTCAACAGATCACTCATATGTTGAAATAAATGTGTGATCTATTGCACAGACTAGTCATCTGTTTCAACAGATGAGTGGTCTATTTTTATTGTTGTAATAGATTACTCATTCGTTAAAATATGTTAGTTATATGTTGCAATAGATCACTCATAAATTACGACAGATGTGTGATCTATTGCATAAACCATTCATTTATTTCAACAGATGAGTGATCTGTTTTTATTTTTATAACATATTACTCAACCATTGCAACAGGTTAATTATATCCTGCAACAGATAACCTACCTAGTGCAATAGATGTGTAATCTGTTGGAACAGTTATTTTACTGTTGTGCATATTAGATTTACTGTTATCCCTTTTTAATGATGCATTAATCAATTATAATCTATTTTATGTTCCTACTAATTTTAGATAATATGGCTCCCAAAAGAAAAGAAATCGAATCAAGTCCAAGTAAAGTAGCTAGGCTACATCCACCACCCTATGTGCTTACTTTACAAGTGTTGTTTCAATTAGGACCATAAGATGATGAACATGGGGAGGAGGAATATTTCAAAAGAGATGATACAAATGGTAATATCCGTTCCACTGAAGAGTTGATCAAAACCTTCAGCATTGATAGTTATCCTGTGAGAATGCAATGAGATAGTGCTACAGATTTAACGGGTGATTTTGTGGTTAAGTCAGCCATGGGAAAATCTTTTGACGCTTTCAAAAAAAAAACTTCAAGAATAAAATTTGGATGCTTATTTCAGGGACAGCTACTTTGGGCAATAGCTTGATTTATCGAAGGACAACAATGCTCATTTCCAAATGAAAATGGTATATGATCTTCTCAAGTGTAGGTTTATGTATGAAAACAAAGATAAGATGGATGAGGTAAGGATAAATTACTATGGCATGCCTGTTTGTTTTGGTTGGAAGTGGTTTTCGATAGTTACTGGACTAAAATGTTATCCTTCTTCTCCTTATCAAGTTATACCTATCCTAACCCAAAAAATACACCCCGCACACTCAAATAAGGCAAAGGCAAATCGAGTGATCGTGAAGACTTGGTGTCCCTTGTTGGTCCAAGCTTCAAAGACAAAAATTTGATAGAAGCATTGAAAGGTAAAAGACTTTCAAAGATGCACAGGCAATCATTGTTCTTGGTTTGGTTTGTACATAATATTCTTTGGGCGAAAGACGTTAACAACAACATACCACTTGGTTTAATAAAGCTCTCCGAGGATCCTAAGGCATTTAACAGCTATCCTTGGGGTTATGAAAGCTTCAAAATCACTGTAAAATATTTGTTGACTCTGTTAACGCCAAAGATAGTCAACTTATATGGCTTTCATGGTAAATATATCTTTTTTATGCTATGATTCATTTTTTAATTCAATAATATTTTTGATTTATTGGCGTTAGTTTATAGGCTTGGGCATTTGAAGCCATTCCTTATTTGAGACAACAAGTGAACTACCAGGAAGAAGTTTCCTGTCCAAGAATCTTGGATGGTTGTTGGCCAAAATGGATAAAAATATAAAATTTCTTGATCTCTTTAATCCTGCGAAGGATGCAGTAAGTATAACTATAATTAAGTTTTTGTTTTAATTAATGATTTTTTTGAATGATCTAATCATCATTCTAATTATGTAACGATTTATGTTAGATTGTGCATCTGTCGCTTGTTCCGATCAATCAAGAGTTGAAGATGCCATTTTTCTTACTTTACGGTCTGTGCAAACTTTATGGGGCCTAAGGTCATTGACAGAATAAAAATGGAATTATTTAAAGCAACAACTTTTACAAAAAAAAATAATTTTGGAGGGTAGGCTTGTTGTTGTTGATGGTCTTAGTGGTGATGGAGCTTTTGGTGGTGGTGGTGGTGGTGCTATTGTTGGTTCTAATGAAGCTCCTCTTATAGTTTTTAAAACAAACCATTATGAGTATGATCATACTGGTTATACAGATTTTGCCTCTCCCAGCGAATGTTCTTCATGCAAATGTCAAGACTGCAAGGCAAAAGATGATGTAGTGACTAATGCCATTAATGCATTAACTGCTTCTATAAAGAAATAGACATATAAGATGGGTGTCATTCCATCAAAGACGATTTTATATCCATCCACTCCATTAGAGATTAAGGCTAAGAGGAGAAGGAAAGTAATTTCCAAGGCATTATCAAACATCCAAAAAAATGAAATTGTAACTCCTCTGTTCATGTGTTTCGTCCTCTCTTTACTTCACAAACTATCAATATTCTTATTTTTTTCATCTTGATAATAGGAGAAAAAGTCTCTGCATAGTCAATTCCTTCTTGTTGAGTATATCCCTTTACTACTAATCTAGCCGTGTATCTTCCCACACGACCATATGCTTTGAGTTTGATTTTATAAACCCATCTACAGCCTATACTTTTCTTTCCCTCAAGTAGCTGATTAAGTTTCCAAATGTTATTATTATGAAAAACTTCAAACTCCTATATAATTGCAGCTTGCCAAGAAGGGTAAAGAGTTACCTCCTCATAAGATGATGATTCACTATCATGGCATACATTGTTAACCAACTGGTGACTGTTAGGACTTAAAGTTTTAGAGGCAATATGGCTATTGTATGAAAAAATAGTACTAAGGGACATGATGGAGGAGTGTGGTGCAGTGGAGGTAGATGGTGCATTGTTCTTGATAGAAGGTAAGGTATAAACATAATCAGTGAGATTCTTGGGTATCTGATGATTTCTTTGAGATCTCTTAGTAGGTATAGTGGTGTATGATTCCTGAGGACTTGGCATTTTGTAATACCTCATTTTTTTCTAGCTTAAATTCGTTCCTAGAATGTTAAAGGATAGCTTCAAAAATGAATAATATTTATTCTATATTGAATTTTTAAGATTTTGACTTTTCATTGTGTGGGAAATTGAATAAGTTTTCCATCGATACCAAATTCGCCTAAATTTGACACTCGACACTCAGTGAAGGAGTTATGGCATTTTTAAGTTGACAGTGTGTCACCTGGACTCTCAGCGCATTGCGAAGCTACGCAAATTGGCAATTGTCAAATTTCAGTGAGACTCCGCAACTCCACCACATCGCGGAGAAGTCCTATTTCACATTTATCAATTTCTAGCAAGCCTACACGATGGTGGCGTGTTTCTCCAGTGGCCAAAATGGCAAAACTATAGGGCACCGCGATAGCTCCACGTCGCGGAGAAAGCTCAGTTTCCACTAGTCCTTTTTCAGTAAGCCACTGCAATTGTGGCGTGTCACATGTGGCCACCCAAATCAGAAAAATATTACGTTTTCCAGTTCCGTTCAGCAGTTTATAGAGGGTATTTTGGTCAATTCTCAAGGCCCCAGTCCATATTAAACATGAGATTAATCATATTTCCAAGCAATTTTGTTCATTATTCATCATTCTCTTCAAAAGTAAAACCCTAGAAACCAAAAGCCCCTTCTCCAAGAAATCAAATTCCACCGTAGATTCTCCAAGAAAGCTTTAGATTGAAGATTCCCAAGACAAGATAGTCAAGACTTCATCATCAAGAACTCAATTAGGAGTCAATAACTCAAAATTCTTCATCTAATCATCTACCAAGGTATGTGGGGTTTGAACAAGGATAATTTTTTCATTCTTGTTCCCAAAACTTTATTGTAATTACAAATTTACTAAAATTTTTGAGATTTTCCATGAAGTTAAAGTTAGGTTTTATGTCCATTATCATTATTTGCAAGATTATGAGATTTCGCATGATTTAGAAGTTGAATTACATGACTATATTTATATTTCTATGCATTATGCAGAAATTTCCAGATTTTATGATGAATTATGAGTGTTTAAATTATCAAGCATGAATTTTAAGATGTTTTAACATGAGATTGATGCATGGGTCGCTAAACCCTAATTTAAGATTGTTATTTCGAGATTACTTGTGCCATGAGCACCCTCAGATAAGATTATTCATAGATTTTGATAAAGATTTGATCTTTTGGTCCTAAGCTAAGATAAGAATTCACTTTCTTCAGATAACTTGAGATTTAAAGAAAGAAAAGCATAATTGGTTTTCTTGTAAACACTTGTGCTATTTTTGAATTGAATTTCTTAAGATATTGAGCATAAGAATGGGAGTAGTATTTAGCAACGAGATGGGTAGGTTACTACAGTTTCATACCCTAGAACTACGTGCCAACGTAGGATTTAGGTTTATTCCCACTTCTATGTAGATGACTCAGATTGTGATCACTTAAGATAGAAGTTCTATTCCGATGGCAAGGGTAGAACAGCCCTATCTAATGGGGGATAGACATGGGACTCCATGGATGCTCACATAGTGTATGTTGGTTAGAAGAACCTCCCAAAAGAAGTCCCCTACCCTTAAAACAGCTTATTGATTTGAAGCCTTAAGATAAAAACATTTTCCCTTTAGATAAAGTGTTTTTCCCTAATAATGAAGACTTTTAGAAAAAAGATTTATAGAAAAGCTTTTAGAAAACGAAGTGTTAAGGCTCACAATTTTACTCAGATTATGCTCTACAGAAAGATATTAGCCACAGTTTTTAGCTTTCAGATTTCAGATTAAGAGTGAGTCCTTTCTACACTTAGACATATGATTTAAAGGGAGAATACAAGTACAGTTTTAGAACTAGATGTTACGGCTCACAATATTTATAAGGTATGTTTTGTTTCTCATTGCTACATATTTCAGTATTTCAGATATTGCATCTTATGTGAGTTATTTACATTTAGCATGCATTGTATTACACATTATGATGATGAGATAATGTTTTACTTAGGCATTTCACTCGCATATACTCAGTGCATCTTCAAAGTACTGATCCACATATATGTCTATGTGCTACATTGTATCATAATGTAGGTATCCGCTCAGTTGTAGCATGTATACTATATTCAAATAGTTTGTAGATTCCAACCAGCAGATGAGGAGTCCTCCTACTTCGGGGACTTTAATTAGATGTTATTGATGTACTTTATTTTCTTATTCATATGTATTGATTAGTGATAGTTGGAGTCGTGTCCCAGCTATCTATAGTCAGTATAGTAGAGGCTTCACAGGTGTCAGTTAGAGTCAGTTATGTATTTTCAGTCCCTCTTTCATATTTTATCAAAATGTAAAAGTTGTATTGATATTGTATTTTTTCCCAGATTCCACCGTTATTATGTTTCCGCACAGTAAAATCAGTAGTTTATGCATATCATTCAGTTTCTTATGAGTTATGCTAGTAGAAGGGTTAGCTTAGGACCACTTATGGTCCTAAGCACCGTGTGACATCTCGGGGCAGATTTTTGGGGCGTTACACATTTCAACAGTTGTATTGTTATCAGTCAAGGTTGATACAAACTGGTCATGAGACATTTCATTGCCTATGACATTATCATCTACAACATCATTCATTATACTAGTTGTGTGTAAGGTATCTTAAGTAGAAGAGTGATCAACAAAATGTACTAATTGTAAAACTGAAGGAAAAGTGCTTTTGTGTGAAGGTAGTGTAATAGGAAAAACATTCTCGTGAAAAATCACATCCCTGGAAATATGTATTTTCTTAGTTGTCAGGCACAAGACCTTATAACTTTCCACACCAAAAGGAGATCCTACAAATACACGAGGACTAGTTATAGGTTCAAACTTGTCTCTGTGTACTTTTGGGATAATAGGATAGCATAAACATCCAAAGCTTCTCAAGCTAGAATAATCAGGTTTAATTTTGTACAACACTTCAAAAGGACATTTGTTATTCAAGAATGAGGTAGGTAATCTGTTAATAATATGTGTGACTGTCAGCATGCATTCTCCCCAATATTTTAAAAGCAGCTTGGACTGAAAGAGTAGTGCTCTAACTATCTCAAGCAAGTACTTGTGTTTTCTTTCTACCACATTATTTTGCTATGGTGTATAAGGACATATTTTTTGATGAATTATGCCTTTTGACTAGAAGAAAGAGGATGCCTCATTACTGGTGAATTCTAGATCATTGTCTGACCTAATAATCTTAACATGAACAAAAAATTGGTTCTCAACCATAGTGATGGTTAAGCATTTGGTTAACTATAAGGCATTACTTTTGCAACTCAACAAGTGAGTCTATGTTGATTTGTTGTGATCATCCACTATGGTAAAAATATTTGTGATTTTCATGTGTGCTTTCATGATTGGACCCCATAAATCTTCATGAATAATCTTACTAGTCTTTGTGGTGCTTTGTGTAAGAAGAAGCCTTGTCGGTCTATCCATTAGACAGACAATGCATAGAAAAGGTTGGTTGTTTGAAAATTTAGCTGGAATGGATAGGTTTCCTTTCATCTTGGAAAAAGGTACATGGCCTAATATTGTGTGTCACAACAAGTCAACATTGTTTCCATAAGAAAAACAAGAATTCACATGATGCAATTAACTTTGCAACATAAAAAAGAAGAGTTTATAATACAAGTTGTGTTCTTATTACATGTAATAGGATTCACTGCATGAAAAGGTAAATGAGAAGAATTAGTAGGATTATTATTTATATGGGAAATATTAGCATATGAATGACTTTGAGAAGTGCATTTCTGAGACGTGGTACACTTGGTCTTCAAGTATCTTGAACAAAGTAAAGTCCATGCTTGTTGTTACTAATTACTTAAGGCCTCTTCAGTGAAGGGGTCTGGCATAACAGAGAGGTATCAGTGAAGGACACAACACACTTAAGAAGTGAGTGAATAGAAATCAAATTATATTTGACGAACCTTACAAATAACACACTATGCAAAATGATGGTAGGTGTGATAATCACATCAGTAATTTCTATTACTTTCACCTTGTTTCTATTTAGAACTTTAATGAGCAAAAGTACTGCTAAGGTCTTAAGACTTATCAGTAGTATTTTATTAAAGGTCATATGATTTGAAGCTCCTGAGTCTATAATCCACAAATCACTATTTGATTCAAAATGCTTACATGAAGGGCTGTTAAAATCTATAGAAAAAGTGCAGATTACAGTACCTATAAAATTTACTGCTCCATTAGTAAGGTTGATATTGTTAAGTCCTTCCTTGCCCCCAATATGATTTAGCAAATCCATCGCATGTGTATAGTGTTCCTTAGAGAGAGTGTGTTATTGACCCTCTTCCTTATTATCCTTTTCACCTCCTCTAGTTCCCATGTTTCCATATGCATTTGCTACAATGTTCTTCCCTTTATTGTACTTAGCATTAGAACCTGAATTATACCTTAAATTATTGGTGTAACTAGTTTGATTGTTAAAGCTTTCGATTCTAGTGGTTATTGTGAGAGTGATTATATCTATTGCCCTGAGTACTATCTTGAGGATAACCATGTAACTTGAAATATTTCTCCATGACATGACTTGTTCTCTTGAAATACTCAAAGAAAAGAGTGGATTTGTGAGAACCTGTTGAAAATTGACCTCGTCCTGTGGAAACATTTGTCTTAAAACCTTTTGAGTTAGAAAGTCCTCTTGTATCAGAATAGAGAAAGCCTCTGCCATAGAAGGCAGAGGTTTCATCATGAGTATACTACCCCGAACCACTGTATAAACCTCATTAAGTACCATTAAAAACTGAGTAAGGCATTTATCCTATACAATTTTATGTGTTCCATCCTTTTCTCCACAAGTACACAAGCATCTGCATTGAATAAGTTACTCGTGTACTTATCCATCAAATTGCTAAGTTCCTCCCATATCTTCTTCATTCTAGTATAATAAGTTGTAATACCAATACCCCTTGAGTTAAGTCATTGATTTCCTTTTGAATTTGATACAAGTTTGCACCATTATTTTTATCGTAACGATCTTCGAACTCTCTCCACGATTTAACTGAATTGTTCACATACTCCAAATTATCTACAATCTCCTTAGTAAGCGAATTTAGGATCTATAATGTGACCATGTCACTGCACCTTTTCCAATGTCACGATTAGGGAGAATCTGCAGCAGGTTTCACACAGTCACCATTGATAAAACCTAATTTGTTCTTCACTAAAAAGATCGCATAGTGCTTCTCCGCCATGAAGGATGTCCCATTCCATCAAATTGAGCAGGCATAAGGGTTAACCCTTGGCTATTAGAGGGATGCACGTACAGTGGATCACTCGCATCGACACTCATGGTTGAAGCAGAAGAACTCGAAGCATTAGCTATTGAAGTAGAGGAATTTGAGGTAGTTGTCATTGTAGAAAACAACGGAGGACTAGAAAACCAGATTATCAAGAATTGAGAGACAATAAAGGATTACAAACAAATCGAAGATTTCAAATTGAGAAAACTCCAGCTAAATAAAATGAAGAAAGGGCAACCTTTCTATGATACCATATCAAAAGAAATCCATGGTGGATCATCCTGCAAGATTGGGAGCAGTCAAGCAACAATGGTGGAAGTTGTGTATTGGAAAAATTACATAAAGAGGAAAACAAAAATTGCTTTCACTGAAATGAATTGCTCAACTCAAAAATGTCTGCAAGGTGTATATACTTGGTAGCATCACGACAGCTGGCTACAACCAGATTCTAACAAACTTAAAATAAACTAAACAAAAGCTACCCGACTATACTAACACTGAACTAACTAACCTGCATTAATGAATCTATAGTAAACTATGGCTAAACTAAGTAATTTCAATAAATGGTCAGACAACTGGTAAGAAGCAGATTGACTGCCAGCATGTGCTATTTCTCAACTGTTCTAGTCAGACGCTCTAATTTCTGTTTGTTGTTTTACAACTAGGCATTGTGCTTGGTCCCGACGATGGTGTGATCCCCATCTATGAGGGACATGTATTTCCCCATGCTATCTCACGGATAGTTCTTGGTGGTCATGATCTTACCAAGTACCTCATGAATTTAATCGTGGAGGGTCGATAGTCATTTATAAATATTGCAATAAATATATGATTCATCATATGAAAGTGAAAATAATCATCAGTTGAAAAGTGCTTTGTGCTTTCTGATGGACAAGTCATTAATCTTGATGTTGAAAGGTTCTGCTGCCCTGAAGTCCTCTTCCAGCCATCATCGGTTGGAATGGAAGTGACGGGAATTAATGAAAAATCCTACAACTCAATCATGAGATGCGATGTTGATATTAGGAAAAATTTATTTGCAAACATTGTGGTTAGTGGTGGCTCAACTATGTTTCTAGGCATAACAGGACGTATGGGCAAGGAAATCAGTGCTATTTCTCCAATCAGCATGAAGATCAAGGTGATTAAACCACCTGAGAGGGAGTACAACACCTGGATAGGAGGATCAGTTTTCGCTTCTCTCAGTACTTTCCAAAAAGTTAGTTTCTTTTACTCTATTTCACCTAAGTTAGTTTCTTTTGCTCTATTTCACTGATGGGTAATTCAATTACTATGTTGCATTGCCTACTTCTACTAATTGGATTGCAGATGTGGATAGAGAAGGACTAGTATGATGAATCGGGTCCAGCAATTGTCCATAGGATGTGCTTCTAAGAGTGGTTTGATAACTTAAAGGGATCCCCCAGTTAAATCATCTCTCTTCAAATTCCATCAATGAATGCTACTTCTACTAGAGAGGTTCGTAAAGTATCTCGAGAATTTTTATTCCAAGTGATTAGCTATTCCATTTTGTTTACTATTTGTTTCTAATAATCCAATTATTAGAGCAAATAGTTACAAAATGTGCAAGCTCTTTCCAGTTTTCCTCAAGAATCATTTAGGGTACATTTGTTTATGTCAATACTAGGGAGGACTCTGTTAGAGCCTGAGTTATAGACTATTGATAAGCGGATTCAAAATTTCAGAAGGATATAGAACAAAAAGATAGAGAGGCGAAAGATTGAGGAAAGAGAAAAAAGAAAATCATCAATGTTTAATGTTTATATATCTGGTTTGAATAACTTTTAATGCCCAACATTATATTTGGTAACATAATCTTTCATTAAAGTCCCACACGTGATTTTAGCAATAATAAAATATATTCTCCTTATTTAGTAATATCTCCTTATTTAACTATTTTTATATGTATTTACACCCTAAAAAAAGGTGTCAAATTCATTTTGTTAATAGTAAAACTCGCAATACAATTGCTACCGAAGGTAATTATGAAATTAATTCTATCTGTCTATTAGTTAGGGCCCTATTAGGGTGTACAGACCAAACCGTCAACTCAAATCGAATCGAGAACCAAATCAAACCGAGAAAAAAAACCGACTTATAGTTTGATTTGATTGGTTTGGCGTTAGAAAAAAAAATCGACCATTCTTGATTTGGTTTGGTGTTGACAAAAAAAAAGTCAAACCGGACCCAAATCAAACCGACATAATATATATATGTATATATATAATATTCAAACATTTTTATACATAAAATATTAATTATAATCTACTTTTTAAATACTTTTTCAACTAGTTTTAGTAATTTTCAATAATTTGAAAGTAGATTTAGATATATATTTAGATTTGGGTTTTTAAATTGTAATATTTGTCTATTAATTGCTAATTAAATGATCCAAATCCCAATATAAACTTAAAACCTAAACTTTTCATTCTTCATCTTACTTTTTAGTTTCAAGAGAGGGTTTCCGTGCCTCATTTTTTCATAATTGTGGTTTTTCATTAGCACATGAGTGAAAACATATTTGGTCTAATCTTCGATTACAATATAATTGTAAAAACTAAAGATTATTCAAAAAAATTAAAAAAACGGAAAAATCAGAGAACCGACTAAAACCTAAACCGAAAAAATCAATTTTATGTTGGTTTGATTTGATTTATAGTTTTAATAAACCGACGTGATTGATTTAATTTTTTTTAATAAAAAACGAACCAACCAGACCTACGTAGAATGTTTGCTATTTGAGAAATTTTCACCTTTATATCTTAATCAGAACAACTAGGTTATGATTTGCTTTCAGTTATGTCCTATCACCTCTTCTCAATTTGAGATAATTAAACGTCAGTTTTTAAAACCAATGTTAGTAAGATTATTGAATTGGTTTCTTTAATTTAATAATCTGTTGGGCTCAGTAAAATATACCTTTTGTTGGCATTGCTCAAGGAAGAAATGTCCCTTTTTTCACCCAAATACAAAAAGCAGGAAGCATTTTACAAAGATTTAATAGAACATTAAAGAGAAAGAATTGGTCAAAGAAACATCATTTTTATTTGCATTTACAGTTACACTCTCAATATTGACTACTGAACCAGCACCGGTTTCGTCTCCGTAAAGGTAAGTTTTCTGTGTTAATTTGAATGTGACACTTGGGTCTGATAATTTCATGTGATTAACAAATTTGTTAAACCGCTTTTTATGTAAGGAATTTTTGTATTTACTAGATAAATTAAAACTGAAACTTTGTAGAATGACATTAGTAGATTTTTTCTTATGCAAAGAAAAATGATATCTAACTGGTTATTTTGGACTCATGATTTATTGAATGCTGTCTCAAAGATTGTAGAATTTATGTTTTGGTCTTTTAACATGAGTGAGATATCTACAAATTGCTTGAATGAACTCCCACTGCACCAAGTGACCTTTGTTATTCTTTAATTCCCTTTGTGGGTTTTTGCCTGAAAATGATCATCTAGAAACCTTCAATATTTATGCGCCACATCAATGTCGGGTGTCCATGATACAGAATGGAGACAAGTTAGAGTATTTAGTTGTTAGTTGAGGCCAAATTGAGTTGTCTAGATGTGCAAATTTGAAGTGCTTACTTGCAAGCTAAAGCCAAGTTTAAGTGTTTGCTTATGTATTATGCCTTTTCACTTTGACTGCGTATTTGTACCTGTTATGTCTCACAAATTATACTTGCAGAATAAATATTGATTTGCTTACAAGATGGCTGATGGGATGGATATTCTTCAAACAATTGTTACTGACTCCTGAACTGGAATGACGAAGGTTAATTATAGATTAACTGGTAGCAATTTAAGCTCCATGCTTGGTTTTAATAGTATATACTGCTCCCTAGTAACTCTATCCTTTGTTTCATTAGGCTGGATTTGCTGGAGATGATTCTCCACGGTCTGTTTTCCCAAGTATAGTTGGTCACCCTCGTCACAGTTTCGTCAGGGTTGAAATGGGACAAAAAGATGCTTATATTGGTGATGAAGCTCAGCATAAAAGAGGAATTTTGATTCTGAAATATCCAATTGAACAAGGCATAGTAAGCAACTGGGATGATATGGAGAAACTCTGGCATCACACTTTTTACAATGAACTTCATGTTGCTTCCGAGGAGCATCCCATTCTATTGACCGAGGCACCACTCAACCCCAAGACAAATAGAGAGATAACGACTCAAATCATGTTTGAGGCATTCAATATTCCAGCCATGTATATGTCGCAAGCCAGGCTGTTCTCTCTCTTTTGGCTAATGGTCGTACAACTGGTAAATAGCAGATCGGAATGCCAACATATGCTGGTCCTCTAATGTTTTAGGAGTCGCACTAATTTCATTTGTTGTTTTTCAACAAGGTATGGTACTTGATTCCGGTCATGCTGTGACCCGCACTGTCCCCATCTATGAGGTACATGAACTTCCCCATGCTATCTCACGGTTAGATCTTGGTGGTCGTGATCTTACACAGTATCTCATGGGGTTTCTCATGGAGGGTTTTTCTGAATTTCATGAGATAGCTATATTTCGTCATATTAAGGAGACGATCTTTTATGTTGCACTGGATTTTGAACAGGAGATGGAGAAAGCAAAAAATAAATCATCAGTTGAGAAGGGCTTTGAGCTTCCGGATGGACAAGTCATTAATATTGCTGCTGAGAGATTCCGTTGCCCTGAACTCCTCTTTCAAGCGTCATTGCTTGGAGTGGAAGCAAATGGAATTCATGAAAAAACCTACAACTCAATCATGGGATGCGATGTTGATATTAGAAAAGATTTATCTGCAAACATTGTGCTTAGCGGTGGCTCCACTATGTTTCCTGGCATAGCAGAACGTATGAACAAGGAAATCACTGCTCTTGCTCCAAGTCATACGAAGATCAAGGTGATTGCACCACCTGAGAGGAAAAACAACACCTGGATAGGAGGATCAATTCTCGCTTCCCTCAGTACTTTCCAGAAAGTTAGTGCTCTCTTTGCTTTATTTAACCAATTAGTCATTCAATTAACTGCATCTCATTCCCAAATAAATAAGTTGTTCTCAGTGTGAATGTCTTCTTGGTTACTTCTTTACGCTAATAAAGGGACCAGCACTAACTTCTACTTAAATAGCAGATGTGGATAGCGAAAGCCGAGTATGATGAAATCAGGTCCAGCAATTGTCCACAGGAAGTGCTTCTAAGAGTAGTTTGATAACTTAAATTGTCTCTTTTCAAATTCTGTCAAATGAATGCTACTTCGATTGGAGATTCGTTAAAAAATATTTGGAGAACTTTTATTCTAAGTGACTTAGCAAGAAAGCTATAAAGATCGGTTATCTCTGGGTGAGTTATGTGTATCTTGGCTTTATTTAAAAAAAATGCGAGAGTTATATATATGTTCTAGGTTTTGGATTTTATCTTGCTATCTTTGGTGATATTATAAAACACCTATATTACACAATTTGAAGGCGTATATTCTTGTTCGTACTTATTTCTGTTGTGAATTAATCTGCAAACCAATTGTAGGCGACAGGGACAAAAGCATCTATGTGTTTTAAAATTCTATGTACTTACAAAAGATTTGGCTTGGCAAGATAAAAGGAAATAGTCCAAGAGTAACAATGATTGGATTGGAAAGGAAATGATATAAAATCTGAACTTGGAGAATAATCATTGCCAAAAGCTTGGGCAACCATAGGAGGCTAAGATCTGGAACAACAGCATACATACAGACTCATTGGGTAGATACTCTTTTGGAGTTGCACGTTCTTGTGCTAACATCATCGAGATTCATTTGCGAAACTATGTGTTTCATATATCACACCCTTATTTATTACGTTTGTGATCGTTTAAAATATTAATGTCTCTTCAATAATTATGATCTCGCTTTAATTATTACTTAATATTTATTACTTACTCAGTTCCAAATTTCCTAATTTGATTTCTCATCTTACTTGTCTTTTTTCATGAGAATTTTTTTTTTTCATTTTTACCCTTTGCAATAATTATTTTTTCTTCAAATTAAAATGTAAATATTATTTAATAAGGATACTATGGTAAACTAGACATGATATTAATTATTTTTCTTAATCAATGTGTCATTTCAATTTGGGACGAATAATTTGGGACGGAGGAAGTATCTTCCAGTATCATCAATCTATATATAATAAGGAAGGCAAAAAGTGCCACGTGTTAGCACCATAAAAAACAATATTAAAAATTTAAGATTAAAAATTAAAATCATCAATCTATATCTAATAAGGGAGGCAAAAACTGTCACATGTCAGCACCATAAATAAACAATATTAAGAATTTAAGATTAAAAATTAAAATTACTTTTTAAAATAACACAAATTAGATAACTTCTTTAAAAACTGTCAACAAAAAGTTTAAACATATTCCCATTGTCTTTCCAATTTCACTTTGCATGATCAATCCTACCATTTTAATTCAAAAACTCTATAATTTTTCTCTCGGCTCTATGATTTCATCTGATCATTATTTAGATCGATCTCAGAGCAAAACAATAGATTCTTGGAGAAACAATTAAATTTTCAGCATTTGTAAGTATTGATTTGTATATTTTAGTTTGGTGTAAGTATTTATTTGTATATTTTAGTTTGGTTTGATAAAAAGAATTTCATGTCTATCTATGAAGTTCTTCTTCTTCTTTTACTTACAGATTTTTCTTCCATTTACTCTCATCATTTTAAATAAGAAGTATTGCGCTGATTGGTGGCATTGAACTTGGTTTGATATAGCAGGATGTTGGAGAAGAAATTGGAGAAAATGTTGGACGAAAAATGTCCACAGAATCATTGTTTAGATCAAACTCAAAGCAAAACAATGGATTCTTCGAGAAACAAATAATTTTTCTGAATTTGTCAGTATTTATTTGTATATTTAATTTTGCTTTGATAAAAAAAAAAATTCATCTCTATTTATGGAGTTCTTTTTCTTCTTTTATTTACAGATTTTTCTTCCATTTACTCTCATTATTTTAAACAAGAAGTATTGGGCTGATTGGTGGAATTGAACTCGCTTTGATATAGCGAAATGTTGGAGAAGAAATTGAAGAAAATTTTGGCCAAAAAATGTCCAGAGAATCTTTGTTTAGATCGATCTCAATGCAAAAACAATGGATTCTTGGAGAAACAAATAAAATTTTTGCATTTGTGAGTATTTGTTTGTATATTTTAGTTTGGTTTGATAAAAAAGAAATCTCATCTCTATCTAAGGAGTTCTTTTTCTTCTTTTACTTACAGATTTTTCTTTCATTTTCTCTCATCATTTTAAACAAGAAGTATTGGGCTGATTGGTGGCATTGAACTCGCTTCGATATAGCGGAATGTTGGAGAAGAAATTGGAGAAAATATTGACCAAAAAATGTCCAGAGAATCTTTGTTTAGATTGATCTCAATGCAAAAATAATGGATTCTTGGAGAAACAAATAAGTTTTTTTTCATTTGTGAGTATTTGTTTGTATATTCGTGCTACTGTTTTTTATTTTATCCAATAGATTATTCATCTGTTGCAACATATTAACCATCTGATGCAACATATTTGTCAGATGATGCAACAAATCAACCATTTGATGCACCAAAGGAACCATCAGATTACAATTCTGATGCAAAAGATTATTCATCTGATGCAACAGATTTGTCATATGATGCAACAATTTAAATATCTGATGCAATAAATTAATCACATGTTGCAACAAATTAAGCATCAAATAAAAAATCTGATGCAACTAATTAACCATCTGATGCAACAGAAGAACTATCAGATTAATGATCTGATGCAACAGATAAACCTCTTGTTGAATAAAATCCTATCAACTCTTCTAACAGGACATGTTCAAGACATGATTTTTCCAACTGATCATTCATCTGCCGCAATAGATGATCTAATGTTGGAAGAAATCTAAATAATATTGACCGTTGATAACTGTTTCAACATATCACTCATGTGTTGCAACAGATGTGCGACCTGTAGCACTGACCATTCATCTTTCTCAACAGATGTGTGATATATTTTGTATTGTCGTAACAGATTACTTAGCCATTGCTACAGGTTATTTAACTGTTCCAATAGATCACTCATATGTTGCAACAGATGATATTGCAACAGATGTGTGATCTGCTGTACATACCATTCATTTTTCTTAACGAATGAGTGATATGTTTTGTATTGTTGCAATAGATTACTCATCCATTGCAATAGGTTATTTAACTGTTCTAACAGATCACTCATGTTGCAATAATGTGTGATCTGTTGCACAGACCATTCATCAATTTTAAAAGATGAGTGATATGTTTTGTATAGTTGCAATAAATTGCTCATCTGCTGCAATAGGTTTATTATATGCTGCAACAGATATACTGCCTGGTGCAATAGATAAGTGATTTGTTGAAATTGTTATTTTACTGTTTTGCTTGTTAAATTTACTGTTACCCTTTTTTAACGATGCATTAATCAACTATAATATATTTTTTATGTTTCTATTAAATTTAGATAATATGGCTCACAAAACTACAGAAGCCGAATCAAGTTCAAGTAAAGGAACAAGTGAAGCAGCTAGGCTACATCCACCACTCTATGAGCTTGCTTTACAAGCATTATCTCAATCAGGAGCAGAATATGATGAACACGGGGAGGAGGAATGTTTCAAAATAGACGATCCAAATGCTAATAGCCCTTCCGCCGAAGAGTTAGTTAAAACCTTCATCATTGATCGTTATCCTGTGAGAATGCAGTGCGATAGTGCCACAGATTTAACGGGTGATTTCATGGTTAAGTCAGCCATGGGAAAATCTTTTGACGCATTCAGAAAAATACTTCGAGAACAAAAATTGGATGCTTATTTTAGGGATAGCTTTTTGGGAAATATCTTAATTTATCGGAGGACAACAATGCTCATTTCCAAATGAAAATGGTATGTGAACTTATCAAGCGTAGGTTTATGTATGAAAACAAAGATAAGATGAATGAGGTGTGGATAAATTACTGTGGCATGTCTGTTTGTTTTGGTTGGAAGGAGTTTGTCATAGTTACTGGAATAAAATGTTATCCTCCTTCTCAAGTTATACCTATTCTAACTCAAAAAAAAGTACCCCGCACATCCAAAAAAAAAAGCAAAGGCAAGTCGTGTGATTGTGATGACCTAGTGTCCATTGTTGGTTAGAGCTTCAAAAACAAAAATTTGATTGAAGAATTAAAAGGTAAAGAACTTTCAAAGAAGCACAAACAGTCATTGTGCTTGGTTTGGTTTGTACATTATATTCTTTGGGCGAGAGACGTTAACAACAACATAAGCGTTGGTTTATTAAAGCTCTCCAAGGATCTTGAGGCATTTAACAGCTATCCTTGAGGTTATGAAAGCTTTAAAATAATTTTCCAATATTTGTTGACTCCGCTAGCGTCAAAGACAGCCAACTTATGTGGCTTTCCATGGGATTTCATGGTAAATGTTTTGTTTTTTTTATTATGATATCATTCATTTTTTGTACTCAATGATGGTTTTGATTTATTGGCGTTATTTTATAGGCTTGGGTGTTTGAAACCATTTCTCATTTGAGAAAACAAGTGAAATACCAGGAAGAAGTTTCATGTCCAAGAATCTTGAGATGGTTGTCGGTCAAAACTGATAAAAATATAAAATTTTTTGATCTCTTCAACCCCCGAAAGGATGCAGTAAATATAATTATAATTAAGTTTTTATTTTAATTACTGATTTTTCTAATGATCTAATCATTATTCTAATATATGTAATGATTTATGTTAGATTGTGCATCCGTCGCTAGTTCCGACCAATTGAGCATTGAAGATGCCATTTTTTCTTACTTTAGAATCTGTGCAAATTTTTTTGGACCTAAGGTCATCGACAGAATAAAAATAGAATTATTTGGAGCAACGGTCATTCCAAGAAAAATAATTTTGGAGGATGGGCTTGTTGTTGTTGATGGTCTTAGTGGTGATAGAGCTGTTAGTGGTGGTAGTGGTGCTGCTATTGGTGAATGTAAATGTCAAAAGTGAAGGGCGAAACATGATGTAGTGATTAATGCTATTAATGCATTAACTTCTTCTGTAAAGGAATTGACATCTAAGAGGGGTGTCGTTCCATCAAAGAGGATTTTATTTCCATCCACTCCATTAGAGATTGAGGCTAAGAGGAGAAGAAAAGTTATTTCCAAGGCATTATCAAGCACCCAAAAGAGCGAAATTACAACTCCTCTGTCCATGTGTTGAACATCAATGAAAAATGTCCAAATGAGAGCAGCACGAGCTAAACAAGGTGAATATATGTCTTCCAACTAACTAATAAACAAACACATTTCTGTTTCAAAGGATGACACATTTACTGACAATTATCAAACAGATATACACATCTGTTGCAATAGTTGACTAACTTGTTGCACCAGATAAAGTACCTGTTGCGACATATGTCTCCTCTATTTTATAAAATCAAACACCTCTTCGTACAGGTTTTATTTGTACCAACAGATGACCTATCTGTTGTAATAGATGAGTCATATATTGCAACAGATGGTTCACCCATTGGAAATTATCATACAGGTCTTCCTCATGTAGAAATTTAACCCAACAGTTGATTCATTATTACAACAAAAATATAATTTGTTTGGGATAATTTAAAACATGAGGAAGACCTGTTTGATTTGCTAGAACAGATAAGTTATCCTTTTCCATTTTGTTGTATCTCCGTGATTAGCATTGACAAATTCTGGATTTTCAGATGGATGTAGAAGCTACTACTGAACAGCATTGACAATATGCTACTCTACTCTTTTTATGGAAATACAGAGAACAGAAAGCGCAGAAATCATACGTAAGCGACAATAAAGATCCACGATGACCAAAGTCGAATTTCATAGCATCGAATGAAGAACAACTTGTTCATATTGAGTAGATCTTTATAGCTTGAGTCTATCAAAGTAATAATTTTACCCCCTCCTTAGAAATCTTTGGCATCAATACTTAAATTGTTGATGTATTTGTTGAGATCTGTACTCATAACAATTTTTTTACATTTCATTTATTCGTTAATTTTATTTCAGCTAATTTTTTAAGGCTTTGATTTATTTTATTTTGTCTATGAATTTTATTTTTTCCTTAGATTTGAACTTATTAATTGAAATGGAATACTAGATTCAAATATTGCAACTGATAATGTATCTGTTGCAACAGATGGAACATCTATTGTAAATTATTGAACAAATTTGACATATATTGCAATAGGTAGGTAATCTGTTGGAATTTATCAAATAGGTCTTTCCACTACTGCAACAAATAGACTTAGATAGAAACACTGACATAATGTAACAGATGACCAACCTATTGCAACAGATAAACTATATGTCAGAACATGTAGAATATTTGTTACAACGGATGGAGAATCTGTTGCATTATAAAAATTCAACTTTCATTGGACATAAAAAAAATTACCACTACATGTGAAAAAGTGAAAGTGAATTGAAATAAAAAAGGCGAAACTCATCGACAGGGTTCAGTTCAAACACATATAATAAAATAGACATCAAGTAGACAATAATCATTTTAAACACGTAAAATAAAATAGACACAAATGTGTTAGGTTGGCACTTTTTGCTGACTTGGCATCTGATTTTGCCCCCAACGGTCAGTCCCCCTCCCAATGTCTTATATTGTAATAACCCAAAAAATCCAAACCAATATTAGCGCCATATTTTAAGCTCATGCATAGTACAGCATAGTTCTTATATAGTTTTAATAAGCAAGTTACATGTATATTAAGTCTTCAAATAACTCCCAGCTATCAGATGAATCAAAATATTTCTTACCGATTGAATTCTTGTGAAGGATATTGCTATAGTCAACTTTGAATGAGCATATCTCTCATTATACTACTAATTTTTGAGCTCATGATCCACCAAAATATAGATAATTGAATTAGCTTTCCAACGATACCAATTTCACCGAAATCAGATATCGGAGCAAGGAGTTATGTCTATTTTACTCTGACAAGTCAGGCTGGGAAACTGAGTGACGACATTCATGATAAACTGTTACGCCCGTGATGACCTATCACCAATGTCGTCAGCCCTGGGCAGATTTTTACCTCCAGTGGTGACATTTTGCGACAAGCCATCACGCCCGTGATGGCCTATCACTAATGTCGTCAACCTTAACCAGAAATCCAAGATTTTACCTTTTTGTGACGACAATTCGTGACGACCTATCACCAGTATGACGGCTTGACATAAATGTCATTAGCTATTTCATTTCAGCAATTGAGGGACGTTTTTGCTAGGGTATTTTGGTTTTTTCCTTCACTTCCCATGACTTATAACCCTCAAGGAGCGTATTATCTTTCATTCTCTTGAGTTAAACATCTCAAAAAGCTCTCTCATACACTCTCAACCACAAGATTAGGGTTTTCTCTCAAGATCATCTCCTCAAGAACAAGAACATTCTCTCCCAAAGGGGTTAAACCCTAGTCAAGAAAATCAAGAACAAGCCTAAGGATTTCTTCAAGAACCTTCAAGAAACATTAGATCTCTTTCAAGATCAAGCTTTAAGGTATACGTAGTGTTCATCCATGGGTCCCTTTTATCCATGGAGCTCAAGAATCATGTTTTAAATTATAAATTGTGATTTTCTTGTTGTGTTATGACTGTATTCATGTCGATGATTGTTGTTTGGATTCAAGGTTGTATCTTGATGTGTTTTTCATGAAGCATGTGAGTAGGTTAGTTGAAACCTATGAATTTTGGATGGATTAAGATTGTCAAATTGATAAGTACACCTATACCCAAAGTTGTACATGTAAGGTGTTTGATAAAATGCCAAGAATGATAGAATCCATGTTTTTATGACTTAATAGTGCTTAAATGACAAACCCATGTTCTATTATTTATGATTCCACATGAACTCCACGTTATTGTTGTGATATGAAATGAGCATGATATTGAAGCAACGCAAGTATATACATGTTGTGCGCATCCCCTTCCATGTATAAGATGTTGAGAACCAAGTGTAGTATGAAATCCCCTGCTTATGATATTGTGAATTATGGACTCTATTCTTATGATCAAGTCAGTCATATGTGTCAGTTTCCTTCCATCGAGTCCTGGGGGTACTTGTACCTGAAATAATATAGTTATATGCCTAGTGCCATGTCATGTTATCACGAGACTCTCAGTCAAGCCATGGTCTATAGAATTCAGTTAGTCATGTGACTCAAGAAAACTCAAAAATCTCAGCAGTCTCAGTAATTTCAGTACTCTCAGTCAGTCCTCAGAACTCAGTACGTTCCTTCAGTCAAGGAAACTCAGTAAACTTAGTTTAGCTCCGCTAAACAATACCACTAATATTCATTTAGTTAATTAGTATCAGTTCAGATAATCAGTTCAGTTCAGTTATTCAGTTTAGCTCAGTTATCCAGTTCAGTGTCTTTCAGATGGGAGTAGGTTTCAGCACCGAGTGAGCCTAGGGATGGGGACTCACCCGCTAGAAAGGATGAAGATCCTTAGAAGTAATCCCTAAGTTCCAGAACTATGTATCCAGAATAGGTATGAGATGTCACCCGTTAGATAGGAATGGCATACTCAGGGGTTACCCATTAGCACATTTATATGTATAGGACTGATCCCAAGAGTCACCCGCTAGATTAGGACTGACTCCATAGCTATTGTCTTTACTGGTGGCGCGGTACTAACACTCTTCTAGTCAGGGAAGAGATTGAACCCCAGTCAGCTTAGCATAGGGCATGTAGGTTAGATGAATACATCCCATAGTTTCAGTTATAGATTCAGGACTATTAGATACAGTCAACTCAGTTCAGTAGTACAGATTTAGTACTGTTATAGACAGTCAATCCTTATCATTATAAATAGACTTCAAGATCACCCATTAGACATGACTGATCTCAACTATAGTTAATCAGTATCAGAATCATCAGATTTAAAGATCACCCGCTAAATAGGACTGATCTCAAATTTAGTTACTCCATGTAGAACAAAACTCAGATAGTTCCATCAGAACTCAGACTATTAAATACAGTTGCTCAGTATAAGTTACATAGGTCTTGTCAATCATTACAGTTATATCAGTTATGTCAGTTGTCATAGCTTATGTTATCAGTATTTAGTTTCAGGACTGTTAGACACAGTCAATCAGACTAGCTCTTCATAATTTGAACTGTCAAAAATAGTCATCATCTATTCATTATCTCAGTATCAGTAAAGTCATGTCATCAGTATTCAGACTCAGTAGTCAGTATCACCACGAGTTCAGTTATAATTGCTTATGCATGTATGTATTGTCACGTTCATATTAGTCAGCATTGTTCATGCATATAACCCTTTATATTTAGCCTACCTCACTCGTATACTCAATACATTCAGACGTACTGACGTATTTGTGCTATGGTGCTTTCTCTTATGTTACACCATAGGTTAAGAGGAACGTGTTCCAGATCAGCAATAGCATTTCAGTCGTAGAGTTTCAGTGAGTCTTCATCCATTCAAGGATGATATTATTTTATTTCATTTATTATTTTAGTTTAGTTTTGCTAGACGGAGTTAGTTGGAGACATGTTCCTTCAACTCCTTACTCAGACAGTAGTTAGAGGCTTTTCGATTTAGTTCAGATTTGATTCAGACTTCAGTTGTTTTTGGGTATTTTCCACCCATATGGATATTACGTTTGTCAGATATTTTATTCAGTTGAACCTTATGGCCTATTGTTCATATTTTTTTGCATTATTACGTCATATATTGTAGTGTACAGGTATAGATTTCAGTCATGGGTTAGCTTGTGGTCCTTCGGGGTCATAAGCACCATGTAGCATTTCGGTTCAGAAAATTAGGGTGTTACATATATATTCATCTTCTTCCTAAAATTTAACCCTCAATTCCCAAATCTTCTTCTTCGTCATCATCTTTTTTATTATTTTTTCCAACTGAGCTTGACAATGTCGAGCGCATCTTCCACTGTTTTTTGTTATAAAGATTTTCGATATTGTAAGTGCGGTCATGAAGCTCTATTGAAGACTTTTTGGACTCAACAAAATCCAGATCGTAGGTTTTTTACTTGTAAGATTTTAAAGGTAATATTTTTTTTATTTAATTAGTTGATTAATTATTGACTTGTAATTATTTTATAATTGTGTTCTTGTTTTTATAGAAATTGGATGGATGTGATTACTTTGATTGGTATGAAGAACAACACCTTTCACAAGCAAATCATGTAATTTGGAGTTTGTTGAAGAAAGTCAAGTCTTCTGAGGAGAAACGAAATCGAGCAAGAAGATACTATATTGTTGCCGTTATTGCTACTGGTTTGGTGGTGTTGGGCACATGAAATTTTCAAGCTAATTGTTGAAATTTTCATGGTGGTGTATTTGCTACTGGTTTGGTGTTGTTGAGCACATGGATATTTAAGCGTGTAATTGCTGCAAAATATCCAACAAATTTAGGCATATGTTGTAAAATTTAGGTCATCTATTGAAAATTATCAAACAAATCTTCCCGTTGTTGTAATAGATTAGACTTAAATTAGATAGAAATAACTTTGGCATAATGCAACAGATGACCAACCTATTGCAACAGATAAAATATCTGCCAAAATAGATAGAATATATTTTACAATAGATTGAAAATCTATTGTATTATAAAAAAAGTCAACTTTCATTCTATCAGAAAAAATTATTGCCACTACATGTACATGTAATTTAAAGTAAAGTGAAGTGTGACTTGAAATACAAAATTATTATTTCACAGACTCTTCTATTACACAGGCCCAAGCGTCCAATTAGTACCCCATAACACCAGATCTCTTGCAGGTTTGCCACAACGTTGTCACACAGAAAGGTTGTTGGCTTGACTATTTTTATGTCGGTCAGCAAACATTCAATGTGTGCAAGAGCGTGCGAGCTGCTAGCGTAACCGACATATTTTTTTGGAAGGATCATGCCATTGCTTCGACCTTTAAAATCCTATGATTTCTTCATCAATACTTCCTCTTGCAAATGATTTATCAGTTTACTCTCCCTCAACAAGATGGGAAACAACTCCATCAGTGGCTCTACGAGGAGAAAAAGCAACATCATCGATGAGAGATTCGTTGCAGTCATAAACATTGATCTTTCTCTTATCAAGCAGCATCTCAACTGCTCGATAATCTATGATGTTCATGCTAATGACTGCAATAATCCTCTTTGCCTCGGTCCAGCTCTTACCATATGGATTTGGCCTCTCTTCTCTAACATATTTTATCATTTCTTCTTCATTCCAGTCCAATGTAGAAGCTAAGAAATCAAATCTTGCACCACAGTCTAATGCAAAATTATTGAGTTAATCGTACTTATCCTTGAGCTTCTTGCAGAAGTGAGGTTCATTATCCTATCGGCAGCGTCATAAGCTTTTGGGTACGTTAATTTTCTTTCCCTCATGAGGCAAAGAATTTTGTCAACATGTTGTGATAGAAGAGACAATCTTTAAATATTTTAGTAATTGTAAAGATGGTCCATCTATTGCATAGAGTTCTCTGAATCAATAATCCAATGCAACTTATGTAACAGATGGATAGTAAGTTGTAACAGAACCACTACCAGTTGCACCAGAATACCTAGCCGTTGCAATAGATTTCACATCTATTGCATAGCTTCTTCTTCATGGGGTGGATTAGATAAGAAGGATAGGTTAGGAAAAGTAAAATTGCCTTGTCCTCATACTGCATACGCATATCTGTCATAGACTGGAAGTCTTGAGGGGAAAAGGAAGGTCTGGGTAATATGGTGTGGCTGGCTTGGCATTCTTGGCCTGTCACAGATCCCTCTTCTCTTTGGCGCCAAGTTCCGTATATGTGTCCACCTTCTTCTTGAATGGCCCCTGAACTTCAACAATTTTTTAGAGGGAGTTGTAATTATTTTTTATTTTCGATAGGAGAGTATGTCGATTATTGCTCTTTTCTTCCTCCCAACCAATAATGTAGGAGTGTATTGCTCCCTCAAATTCTTGGATGGTATGACACCCCTCTTGGATTTGAATTCCTTGACGTCTTTAGAGATAGCCTTTACTTTTTTGAAGAGTTTATCCTGGTTGTCCCTGTACTCTTCGCATTCGCAACGTGAACACGAGGGTGAAGAGGGGTGAGAGGGACCTATGTAAGGGTGAAAAGGGGCGTTTTCAAATATATTTAGTTTTTCTTGAGCATCAACGTACTTATCATCACTAGTGGTAGCAGCATCAGCATGCCTGCCACCAACACCAACAACTCCACCACAAGAAGCACCCGGATCTGCCTTAGTAGGTTGGTCATGAAGAGCCTCAATATTAGGATGACCTTGCCTAACTGCTCTTCTTATGGCTGTTGGTCCAGCCAATTCCTTCCTTATTAAATCCACTGTTGGGTCTGCTATAGTATCAACATAACCTAGAGTAATATAAGAAGTTATCAACGACTCCTCCTCAGTAGGCACGATCCGTGGATGTACAACCTAGAAAAAAAAGATAGATACATTTAAATCATATAATATAATAATTTTCACAGTTGGGTTAACATTTTAACAGTCAACTTCTGCAATATATTAATAATATGTTGCATCAGATTACCCATTTGTTGCATAGTTTGAAGTTAGACGGTTAAAATCCGTTTTAGCCAGGTTCAGAGAACCAGAGCAACAAATGGATAATCTGATGCAAATTATCAATCATATGTTGCAACAGATTACCAACCTGGTATACTAGTTGCACAAGATGGGTAATCTATTGGTTTACATGTTATGCAATAAATGATCTGTATATATATTAACAATATGTTACATCAGATTACACATCTATTGCATAATTTGTAGTAGATGTTAATCTATTAGGAGTCGGGTTCAGAGAACCAAAGCAACAAATAGGTAATTTGATGCAAGATATCAATTGTTTGTCACAACAGATTATCCATCTTTTACACCAGTTGGCATAGGATGGGTAGTCTGTCACAATAGATGTTCTATCTGGTGCATCTGATATAACATCTATTCAATATATTTCATTGAGTAAAATTATTTTACTTGAAGAAGATGTACTGCATCATTCAGAGGGTTAAAGAGATCAGTCTCCTTAACTTTGGTGTTGCTCTTTGTAGCCAACCACCAAAACATCCTTAGATGAGAAACCTCATTCGGGTAATCGATTACCTACTTTCATAGGGGAGGAATGGCTTCAAATACCCAAGCCTACAAAATGTAAACAGGAAGCAAGTAAAAAAAAATTTCATAACAACTATATTCAATATAACTTAATGGATGAGTTAAAATAGTGATTAATTTTACCGTGAAAGTCTGAGAAAAGTCATATAATGTGGTCGTCCTTGAGGATAGCTTTGTCAGTAAATATTGGACAGTCAAGTAGAAGTTGTCATATCCCCAGGGATAATTGTCGAATTTATCAAAATCCTCAGCACGCGCCAACAAATCATCTTTTATGACCTTGTTGACGTCTCTTGCCAATATAACCGAATGGGCAAACCAAAATAAGCACAATTTCTCCCTGGACTGCTTTGGTATGGTTTTATCCATGAGATCTTTCAACAAATCCGATGCTTTGTAGCCACGTCGAGCAATGTCAAACAACCCATCTATTTTATCCTTGTATTTTCTTGCCTTGGATCTTTTGCGGGGTGTTCCCTTGGTGATAGGTGGTTCTTCTGGATGATGGCATCTCAAGCCCGTCACTATCGCAAACTCTTACAAGCCAAAACAAACCGGCATGCCACAGTAGTTGATTCAAATTTCATCCATCTTTTTGGCCCCCTCCTCTAAATTTTTATCACCCTTAACGTACTTGATCCTGTGCTTGAGAAGACCATATACCATTCAGGGGTGTCCTCAACTAGCTTAAGAAAGCGTCCAAAGTAGCTCTTCTTAAAAAGTCCATCTATGTTTTCATCCTTCATAATTTTCCTACAATTAGTAAATTTACTCCTATCTGACATTTAAGTACAATTTCACCAGTTAGTTCTTTTTCTGCTTTTTTGTCATTTATCGGCATCGCAACTTGAAACCTGTCAATACTAAAGTTTTGCTAGAATCATGCTGGGATGTCGATATTAATTCATGCCCCATTGGTGATTCATTATCATCATATTGATGATCATCCTCTTTCTCTTTCTCTTTCTCACTCTCTAATTCCTCCTCTTTCTCACTTTTATTTTCTTCATCACCATCTACAGACCCTAGTCCACCTCCCTCAATATTTTTTTCATATCTTTCCTCAGCTTCACTTTGTTTCCTTGACTAAGATTGTTCAAGAAGCTCCTCCGAATCCCTCTGTACTGTAGCTTTTTTTTTTGTGGTCAGACGTTGATCCAGTTTTACTTTGTTTTCTTTTGGGAGACATATTTTACCTACAAACAACAGAAAAATAAAAATTACATTACAATTGATGTATGCATAAATTTTTAAAAATAAATTACAAACACCACCAATAACGACACACCAACAGCCACCATCACCACAAACACCACCAACCAATGCCAAAAATACCATGAATACCGACACCATCGATAGCCACCACAAACACCACCAACCAATGCCACCAATAGCCACCACCAGTGCCACCACCACAACGACGACGATGACCACCACCACCACAAATAGCACAAACATCATCCAAAAATACCACGATAGTCAATGGAACACTGCGATAGGAACTAGGGTTTTCTCGAGTTTTTTCTATGATTTTACCATCAAAACTCAAAATTGTAAATCCATTCTCGAAGATAATACAACTGAAAGTTTTCTTTTTGATCAATAACTTAAAAGCCCTTATCTTTTAGAAAAAAATAACATATATAGAACTCTTCTCAAACTCTGTTACCTACAAAGACAGAGAAAATGACTGATACAAGCAAGAATGAAGTCGAAAATAACACCTATGTGGTCGGAAACGGAAGAAAATTGATCTATTTTAAAGGGTAGAGCAATTTGTTAAGTAGTTGTAGTTGTTGTCTGTACTGTATAATTCAGTGAGAAAGAAAAAAGGAAAAAGAAAAAAGAAAGATCTCGAGGTTTGAAATGATGAAATATTTTTCTCGCAAATGGATGATTTGTATGGGTTGATTTGTATTTTGAAAAAGAATGACAAGTTTTGAAAATATTAATTTGGTCCGAATTGATCTTAATTATTTTTTAAAATTATAAAAAAATATGCATAATTTTTAACCCTCTTATCATGCAATTGCCAAAAGACACAATTAAAGTTGTAGTTGACCATATGAACTTACCCACCCACCCCTGGTCCTAGATTAGATTAATCAATTTAGGTATATGAACTCAATTGAAATTTTATAAAAATAAATGTTCAACCTGTTGCATCAGATACTCATCTGTTGCAAAATATCAAACAGATTAAGTAATCTGTTACGACAGATTACCCATCTGTTGTAAATTATCAAATAAATCATCACATGTCACAACAATTTACCCATTTGTTGTAAATTATCAAATCGAGGCTTCCATTTGTTAATCAATTAAGGTATTGGTCTAACATATGAGGTAGTAAGAATCAGTTCAGCTCAGAGTGATCGATCGACGACTCTGGCTGGGAGGAATGCAATACCGTCTCATCATTCAATTGCCAAAAGACTCAATTAAAGTTGTTGTTGACCCTATGATAATTCACTCCTGGTCTAGATTAATCAATTAGGGTATTGGTCTAACATATAAGGTAGTAAGAATCGGTTCAACTCAGAGTGATCGATCGACGACTCTGGCCAGGAGGAACGCAATACCGTCTCATCATTCAATTGCCAAAAGACTTAATTGAAGTTGTAGTTGACCCTATGAGAACTCAACCCTGGTCCTAGATTAATCAATTAAGGTATTGGTCTAACATACGAGGTAGTAAGAATCGGTTCAGCTCAGAGTGATCAATCGATGACTCTAGCCGGGAGGTTTAGAATACCGTCTCATCATTCAATTACCAAAAGACTCAATTGAAGTTGTATTTGACCCTATGAGAACTCACCCTTGATCCTAGATTAATCAATTAGGGTATTGGTCTAACATATGAGGTAGTAAGAATCAGTTCAGCTTAGAGTGATCGATCGATGACTCTGGCCGATAGGAACGCAATATCGTCTCATCATTCAATTTCCAAAAGACTTAATTGAAGTTGTATTTTACCTTATGAGAACTCACCCCTGGTCCTAGATTAATCAATTAAGGTATTGGTCTAACATATGAGATAGTAAGAATTGGTTTAGCTTAGAGTGATCGATCGATGACTCTGGCCGAGAGGAACACAATACCGTCTCATCATTAAATTACCAAAAGACTCAATTGAAGTTGTATTTGACCCTATGAAAACTCACCCATGGTCCTAGATTAATCAATTAAGGGTCGTTTCATAGAGTGTATAAGAACAATGCAAAATATAGTGTATTAGTAATGCTTGCATTAGTAATACTTGTATTTTTTATGCTTGTATTAGTTATGCATGTATTATTTATTATACATTTTTTAGTTTGATGTATAAGAAATAATACATCTTACATAATTTCTATAAAAGAAATTTTTGTTTTCAAAAATACCCTTCTTTGATTTTGTATACTTTTTTGCAACAAAGTTCTTTTGTTATTTCAAAACTAATAATATTGTTGAACTATTATATAGAGGTTTAAAATTAATTGCAAGACCTTCATCTTTGCACAAAAATGTTACACTGACGGATTAACATAGTCGAAATAAAAATAAAATACAAGACGTAAAATTAAGAAATAGTCTCAATTTTTTTGTTAAAATCTTTTTAAAGACTCTCTAAGAAAAGAAAAAATATGTTATAATTATTTAAATCAACCATTCATTGTTGTAAATTCAAATAGTGGGAAAATAAATTGTAAAATATATTGAAAAGATTCACTAGTGCAGATTAAAATGGCGGGAAAAGGAATGGTGAAATATTTTGAGAGGGAAATTGAGGGGTATTAAGGTCATTTAATAAGTTCATGCATGTGTTTAAAGTCTTTGTATTCCTAATACATAGGAAATAGTGTATAACTATAACTAATGTTTGCATTAGTTATACATAGGCAAAAAGTCATACCAAACAAGGTATTAGCAATACACATTAACTAATGCATGCATTATATTTTACAATACACTCTACCAAACGACCCCTTAAGGTATTAGTCTAACATGTGAAATCAATTGAAATTTTATAAAAATAAATATCCAACATATTACGCATCTATTACGATAGATGACCGAGCTTTGGAAATTTTCAAACAGAAATTGTTATCTGTTGCACTTAGACGTTTTAAGACTCTTTTTTAAAGCAATTTAGGTATTTCCTATCCGAGATAAAAAAATTAAAATACTAAGGCGGTAAAAAATATTACTTGAATAACTCAAAAATCTCCTGAGTGGGTAGTCTTATCTGTTCTTTTCAATGTCACCATCTCCTCATGCCCCTCAAAAGTCAAAAGTTATTAATGAGTATTTAAAACCTATATCTAGAAGAATACTCTCTCCTTCAGATATAAGTAAGACTCAAGGCTCAACTCAAATTATCTATCACTCTTTCTTCTTTATCTCTTTCTTTCCTTTTTGCCTCTTTTTTCTCTCTTTTTTTGGATGAGGATCCTTTCAGATCTCAACTGATCAATATCTTTTCTCGACTAAACTGAATGTTCTGAGCCCTTTGCTTTTTTCACATTGCAGGTATGGTTCACTATTGCTCTTTCCATCTTGTCTTCTTCTTTATATGTCATTTAAATTAGATATTTACATCTGTTGCTATTAATGATTTACCCATTTACCAAGTTCCTATTTATTGAGAAAATTAAAGAAAAGGTGACTTTTAAGTCTTGAATGAATGAATTGTTGACTTTATATCTGTTGCAAAATGCCTCATCGGTTGAACAAATGGGTAATCTGTTGCATAAGAATGGTCATCTATTGATTCACTCAATTTTGTGTTACCCTTTTGTACAGACGGAGCAACTATTTGAAGAAATCAAATCAGTAGCAAGGCTGGTTTGATTTATTCCAATAGATGACTCATTTGTTGTAATATGTCATCCATCTTTACAACAGATGCCTCATCAGTTGAGCAAATGGGTAATCTGTTGCATCAGATTAGTCATCTGTTGATTCACTCAATTTTGTGTTACCCTTTTGTAATGTTTTTTTTCTTCTTCTCTTGTTTGACGTCAAATGTATTTCTCTTGTTTATAGATGAAAAGAAGTGAAACTGGATCCATTTTTGCCCGACCAACATTAAATGCAAGAGTAAAGATGGGTTCGAAGGAATAAGCTGTTTGTAGATGGAACCATTTCATATGTGGGAGGTATGTATTACTGATCAACCTATCGTGAAAATGCATATCCAGTACAATAATTTTGTGAATGTTTGTTCTTTACCTATTAGGCGTTAATTCTTCAAACAAGATATGGCATTTTACAGTTAAGATTTTTAGGTTCAACTTGGTAAAGCTGAGGGACCAACTAGGTGGTGTCGATACCCTGTTATAATTTAATGATGGTTCATGCTCATGTTTTGTGTCAAGTTTGGGGAAGGGTTCAAGTTTTTAGCAGCAGTGTAAATATCCCATAGTGATTAGATCAGTTTTAATGGCTCAATGGACTTCTTGAAAGGCCTCTGAAGCCTCGCTCTATAGCAAACACAGATGGAACCAATAGAAATTCCCCTAGATCAAATTTATATGGATGAGTTACTGGAGGAGAGTATTATACAGAAGCAGGTGCTTAGGGGAATACCTGTGCGGGAAGAAGGAGGTTGAGAAGGCCATATATCATATCAGACCTTGTTTAAGAGGAAAAATAAAGTAGGAAGTAAGGAAAGTGTAGCGAGATTGGCTGATGAAATTGACATGAAAAATAAAAAAACTGGATAAGCTACGAATGTGAAAGCGTATCCATAAATGAAAATCCATCAGTCATTGAAGTAAAAGAAGAATGGTCAAGAGGACTGGAACTGGTCATTTTGCTAGAGACTGAAACTAGCGAGCGTGGCCTCAATGAAGACTCTCACAAAGTGCAGGACCAGAACTCTAAGGAAGCAGCTTTGTGAAAATGAAAGGTGGTAAGATTGTCGATCAGAATTGAAACCTGAACCAACTACTCCTGAATTAAAAATATGGGATCAAGCCAAGGTGGCAATTTCTCAAGTTAAATATGCACCCTATGCCTTCTATGGAAAGGCAGTGAAAACAACAAGGCATGGGATTTCTGCCCAACTTTAGACCTTTTTATTTCTACTACCATAGACCTGATCATAGCCACAAATAGAAGGTATGGCATGCAAGTTAGACTTCAGAAATTGACACCTTGGCCTCCCTTATTTTTAATTCAGGAGTTATTTGTTCAGGTTTCAATTCTGACCGACAATCGTATCAATTTCCTGTGCTCGTGAAGTTTCTTCCTTAGAATTTTGGTTCTGCACTTTGTGAGAGTTTTCATTAAGGCCACGCTCGCTAGTTGCAGTCTCTAGCAAAGTGTCCAGCTCCAGTCCCGTTGACCATTTTTCTTGTTTTTTTCAACAACTGGCAAATTTTTATATTTGGATACACTTCCATATTTGAAGCTCATCCAGTTTCTTCATTTCTCATGTCAATTTCATTGGACAGATTCGCTAGAATTTCCTTACTTCCTACCATGTGTTTCCTCTTAAATAAGGTCTGAGATGATATATGGCCTTCTCACCTCCCCCTTCCCGCATAGGTATTCTCCCAAGCACCTACTACTGTGTAATAGTCTCCTCCAATAACCAATCCATATAAATTTGGACCAGGGGAATTTTTATTGGTTCCATCGGTGTTTGCCGCAGTGCGAGGCTTTGGAGACCTTTCAAGAAGTCCATTGAGCCATTAAAACTGTCCCAATCACTATTGGATATTTACACCGCCGCTAAAATCTTGAACCTTTCCCCAAACTTGACACAAGAACATGAGCATAGACTATTACTAAATTGTAATAGGGTATCGACACCACCATCTTGGAACCCTTTGGCCTTATCAGTTCGCACCTATCAAACTAAACTGTACAATGCAGGATCTTGTTTGAAGGATCAATGTCTAATCGGTAAAAAACTACATTCACAAAATCATTGCACTTTATATGTGTCTGTCGTGGCAGACTGATCAATAATACATAACTCCCACGTATGAAAGTGGATCTATTGCACATACCTTATTCTTCCTAACCCATCAAATACACTACAGTGTTGTTTATTTATCTGCACGCATGCGGTGACTATTACAAAAAGAGGTGTGAAGAGTCTTAACTTTTTTATCTTAACACATTCAAAACAGTTGATAAATTGAAATCTCCATCTGTTGCAACTGATGAATTAGCTGTTGGAAGAAATCAAAATATCTCCTCTAATATATGGTTCATCTATCGCAACAGATAATCCATATATTGCAATAGATTGTAAATATATTGCGACAAACTAGACATTATTTATTCATCTACACTCATGTGATGACTACTAAAAAAGAGGTAGTGGTGAATTTTTATCTAACACATTCAAAACAGCTGATGAATCAAATTCTCTATCTGTTGCAATTGATGAATCAACTATTAAAAAAAATAAAACATCCCTAATATATGGTCCATATATCGCAACAGATAATCTATATATTGCAACAGATGGTAAATCTTTTGTGGAAGATGGAAGATCTATTGCAACAACACAATAATAATAGTTGTTATTAATTCTCAAAACCGCTTTGAAAAGGTGAGAAGTATTAATGTAATACAATGGAGCTTACAGACGTGCCTTTTGTCCTTATACATCCAGATTCAATCCTTTATAAATAGGTCCTTTCTTAATCTTCATTCTGCTAAACTTTATTAATTTCTTGCATGTTTTCTTTTCATGTGACATATTCAACAACTTCTCTTCAAAGAGCATATTCCTTTATGTTAAGGTAATTTTTTTCTGGTGTAAATCTACTAATTTGTAGTATATGTTATATTACATTTGGATTCTTTTCTTTACATTTGTCAATTCATGCGTGTTCTATGTATGGCTGATCTTGTTTGAGACATTGCTATTATGCGCGACAGAGTGTGGGAACTTCAGAGGTAGGTTAATGACCTACAGAGGGAGTTGGTCGCCGAGAGAATGACGATGTTCAGAGAGATGCAGAGGCTTATGAGGGCCCTACTGCTGCAAGTTGATTGGCCGACTGTCATTAATGATAATGATAATAATAATAATAATAATTAGAATGTGTTTTTTCTTTTAGCGTATGTATTTTAATTTCTCTATATTGGATCTATAGCTAATGTATTTTATTTTTTGTTTGATGAAAAATTTATTTTTAGTCAACTTTGGCTTTTTAATTCTTATTCAATTTTTATTCTATCTATTTCTTCTTCTAAATATTTTACATGTTAACATGTCGACGGTTGGAGGTAAGGAGCAATTTTGAATCCAGTAGCAATAGCAATTTTGCCTTTTGAGTTTCATCAGATGGATCATGTGTTGGAACAGATTGGTCATTGATTGGGTTTCTGTCAATAGATTATCCATCTGTTGCGACAGATTTATCATCTGATGGAGGAAAACATTCCAGTTTTATGGAACTATGTTGTGTTCTTCCAGCTAATGTCCATTTGTTGCCACAGATGGATAATCTATTGAAAATACTTGTGGTCTGCTGTGTTGTTTAGTTCATGTTTTTCCTCTTTTTATTGATGCACAAGTTATTAAAAAGATATTTTATATATAATGAATGATAACATTACGTTCACAACAATGAGTTAAATATATAAAAGTCCACAACAAACAATTATACAAGTTTCTACAATTACAATGATCATGATGGTTTACGATCCAGGCATGTAGTTCTTTTGTGGCCAGCGCGCTTACATACGGAGTACTTGTTTCTTCTTGATGAAAATAATTCTTTGACTCCATGCCTCCTCTTATATGGCTTTCTTCCCGGTTTGATAGTGCTTGGGTCAATATATGGAGGAGGTATTAATATCCCCTAAGCTCTGCAGGAACAACCCAAGATTCTTCAGGATGCACCGGAGTAATATGTCCACTATATATCATTTCATATTTTTCCACCGAATAATATTGAGAAGAGTGCTCGTAAACTTTAGCTCCATATTTATGACCGTATTGAGCTTAAAGCGCTTCCATAGTATCTGGACAGGGTATTTTGTCCAAGTCAAAAACTCTGCACGTACAAGATCTTGTTTGATGATCGACCATGGCAACATCACCATGACCGGTGATACTGAATTTGTAATCTGCAACATTCCTTGCCTGCTACACAAAAAGCGATAGGAAATATATGATTCTCCGCTTCCTGTGCCACCATCGCTAGCAAAACTCCATTATACCTGCTCCTCAAGATAGTACCATCGACGGCTATGCCTTTTCTCAAATGTCGAAAACCTTGAATCCAAGCACCATAGGATACCAAAAATTACTTGAACCTTCCGTTTTCATCAAGATGCAATGCTGTCTTACTTTCGGGATCTGTGGAGTCAATCATGTAACGGTAGGCATCCAGGACTACATACCCATGCTCGAGTGTCCCCCTAACCAAGTCCTTGGAAATTTCCATGGTCGTATATATCTTCCAATAACTGACCAGGACACCCTATTCCATAAGGATTTGATTGGCTATAACCCTTGTTGAAGGGCCTTTGCCATCGGGGAAACTGCTCCTGATATATTCATCGAGCACCTTTGCCGTGACATGAGGATTTTCGCCCGAGATGTGCTCCGAACTACATGTGTGATTCTTTTCATGTTTATAAATAATGAATCTGTCAGAACTTACATACTTTACCGCTCTCAACCACCACTTGCAATTCAAATTAGCACATTTGAAGCAAAAGACACTGCTCGAATTAATCACCTTCTTTATTCTGAAATATTTTTTCAAGCAAGAAATAAACAAAGTGGTAGATAGTTCATTCTTGTCCTTGAATAACATTCAACTAAAAAAGTCAGTCCCATCATCTTGTAGATTTTCAGTCTGTGTCGATTGAGAAGAACTGCACATCGTATTGGTCACATCAACAAGCGTAGGTGTTTGATCATCATCTGGACTATTCATGTCTAGATCATCCAACCTATCATCAAAGATGTCTTATTGTTGTTCTTCTTCTACATTCTGGTTCTCATTCTTTCTCATCTTTTCAACCACGTACACCCTTAACACCGGCCTAGATGAATCACTAAGATAAGTACGCAACCGAACCTGATCGATTATCTTAAAAGGCAGTACCCTCTAGTTTTCAAAGGATTTGTGCGTATAGATGATGATGAGTTCTTCCGATTGACAATTCATTCCACAATAACTGATGATTAAGTTCACAAAATCATCATATAAAACATCACTTTGGACTGTTATAGCTATCCTCTCTAGCATTTCACCCTCGTTCCAACGCCATACATATTGGTTGCTCTTCTCGATCCATTGACCATGACAATCCACCCCTATTGTTATTGATCCCTCCATTAGTGGTACCTAAATAAAGTCATTTGTTAAAAAAATTAATAGTGATTTCATAGCGTCGTCAATGAATCCCAACAGATGTGTAATCATTCTTAACACATTACTTACCTGTTGGGATTCCTGTTACACTCCTGAAGCTGATTTCAATAGACGATTTATCTGTTGTACCAGGTGAAACATATGCTACAACAGACTATATATCTGTTGGGATTAATGTTACAATACTGACGCACCTTTAAAGCAGATTCCAATTGATGAGTGACATGTTCCAATAGATAATTAACCTATTGCGCCAAATGACCTACCTGTTGCAATAGACTACGATCTATTGGAATCAAGGTCAGGTTCTATCGCAACAGGTTACTAATATGTTGCAATAGATATTTATCATTTGTTGGAATCGAGTTCGAGTTCTGTTGCAACAGGTTAATAACCTGTTGCAATAGATATTTACCCTATTGTAACAGACAACACATCTGTTGGAATTGAGTTCAGGTTCTATTGCCACAGGTTAATAATCTATTGCAACAGATATTTATCACGTTGCACCAGATAACTAATCTATTTAAACAGATAAATCATCTGTTGCATCAGATGAACCATCTGTTCGATTCATGTTACGGCCTATAGAACCATAAACATAAATCCAACATATCAGTCTTCCTTGAAACAGATGTCTCATCTGTCGTAACAGATGATTATCTGTTTAACAGATGGATCTTATGTTGGATTTATGATTGTGTTCTATACATTGTTGGAAAAAAATACAATAGCAGTTACCCAGATGAAAAATTCAACTAAAAATCATAATTTGACTTACCAAAGTCTCCTATGAAGTAATGCCAAAGGGAAAAGTGATGTACGAAATAAAATTTGACCTAAGAAATTGGTCAAATAGCAACAGTAGCGATAACAACAATAACAACAACGAAAATAGTCAACAAGAAGAAGATGAAGATGATAATGAAGTAGAAGATGATGATAACGAAGCAGAAGATGATGAATAAAGGAGCAGCAACAATGAACAACAAAAATCGCTAAGACAGAGAAAACAACAATGGATGAGAAGAGAGAGAGAAAGACACTTTTTTCCCTCCGTTTCCCATTTTATTAGGTAAACATTTGGATCAAAGTATAAATTTAAAAACTTCTGGGCTATTTTTAAATTTTTTCAACTTTCTTAATCCATAATAAAGTAATGGTCACCTCCACTCAATAATTAAGACTTGTCTCACCTATACCTCATTTTAAAACACTTTTGTCACCTACAACCCAAAGCCCGAGTTTCATTAAAGCTAATTGGTGTGAAAGATATTTTTTCTAATGTGATTCATATGATTTACTTGATGTCACCTATTGGAAAAAATATATTCATGAGATGTTTGCTATCGTTTCATGGCAAAAGACAATGAGCGAATTCTAATGGCATACACTTTGAAAAGATCATCGGCCTCAACTTCATAACTTAATCTTGCATTTATTCAAGACAAATAGTATCTATCTCGATCATTGATTCGCAATCTTCTAAGGTGAGTTCTTTGAAGTGTATGACATTATGTGATATATGTGAGTCCTTCGTAGTTCTACATTCAGTTCAACTTTCCCGCTATGTTTTGCTACATTCTCTATTTAGCTAATGATTTTATATGTTTGTATCAATAACAATTTGAGTACACTTTTAATAGTTTTTCATTTGATATTCTTGAGTATTTCTATGATTTGTAACCTTGCTCAATGATACAAATCTTTTACGATATTTAGGTTGGTTAACTAAATTTATTGAAGAATTCTTCAAAAGTTAATTACTGAATCGTAAAGTCACAATCTTTCACGTACAAAGAAAAACTTAAAGAATAAATAAAGGTTGCTTTATTACATTCTTGGAGGTGGTACCATATGGCAAGTAACCTATGTTTTAACTTAGAATAGTAGTGAAAATGGATGTTAAATTTTAATATTTGATCCACAGTATGCAAACAATGATAAATGAGAAATATATTTTTCACAATTGTGCTATTTTATTAATTGTGCAACTGCCCGTAAGTAACATATTAAGCGAATATGAGCATATTGATAGTTTGGACTTTCGAGCGTACTACTTATTTACTATATTTGATTATGCCTTCTCTTTCTTCGTATGCTCATTACTTCATAATGTGATGCCTTTTATATGACAGATGCTGGAATGCTCTTACTTTTTAATTATCAGGTATAAATAATCTCCCCTAGATCGGATCAAGAAAAATTAACGAAATTACTTTGTAATTTACAAGTGCCAAAAGAAAACGCATATTTCTATTGTAGGATGAATTTTGTTAGATATTGTTTATTTCTAATCATATAGAGTTGTATTATTATCTACAAAAATCAGTTTAGAGTTGTATTATTATCTACATAAATCAGTTTACTCAAATAAATGACAGTCTTTTGATATGTAGATCACTTTGTCGAGTTTCAACAATCGTCTTTGAATTTTATGCTCTGTTTTTATACCATTTGTTGAAAGTTTGTTGTGTAAATGCTAAACGTTTAACATGTCACGCAACATGTATATTCTGTTTGTGATATGTTCAATGTCTTTAACCTTTTGGCATGGACCTTAGAACCATTATGTGGTAAACCATCCATTGTTGAGTGAAGATTGTGTAGTTGTATATGGCATAATATATATTGGATCTATATGCATTTACTAAAATAATTTACCAGCTTTCATAATTCAAATCATGATTTGGGAATTGAATTCGCACTCTATATTGAATGTATTGCACACGTACAACTCAAAATCTTACAACAACTTATGACGAAGAAAATCATTTTTCTTCCCGACTTAATTTCTTATAAACAGTGTTAGGATCAAATAATTTAAACTCACAATTGATAAAATAACAACATTTTTAATATAATCAGAAATAAAATAACATTTTTTTTATGATATTTCTCAAATATTTTCCGCGCGTCGTGCGGGTACGAATACTAATAATTATTAATAAGGGCGGTAGATATCGAAAATTTATGGAATCTACAAGAATGTAATTTTGTTAGAGTTGTTGGAGGCTATATTAACCTAAGCCTAGCTTGGAGGCTACTCTACCATGAACCCTAAATTATGCTTATTTAAAGGGGTAAATATTCTCTGAAAAAGGTATCTCCTGTATGTATCTCATAAATTCATGGGATATTCTTTGTGATCAACAATATCGAATACCCTACAAATTCATGGGATATTCATAAAGAGATCATCCTGCGCTCGAGAAATACGCTACTAAAGGCCCTCAAATTATGGAGAAAATCAAGGGGGAACAGATTTGTACCTACATATTTATCAATAAAAATTCTTGTTTCTTCAAATTTTATTTGTAATTGCAATTTATTTCTATGACTATAAAATTTGTAGTAAACAAATTGACACGCCCAGTGGGACTAAATTTGCCCTTCATTTCTTCTTCACAAATCATGTAGCAGCAATACCATAAATATGGAAGCTCTATGAGTACTTTAAAACACGTCTCTGAGTTTCATCAAGTCTACACTCTGACAAGCCTTGAAGTAGGGTCCATTTGCAGATATCAAAATTTTGTGGACTCTACAAGAATTCAATTTCTGTTAGAGTTCTTGGAGGTTACTTTAACCTAAGCATAGCTTGGAGGATACTCTACTATAAACCTTAAATTATGCATGTTTAAATGGGCAAATATTCCCTACAAAAATTTCACAACTCGAATCGAGGCCCTGGCCGTGACGGATATCCCAAACCATAGAGGCCCGAGAACCCCTTTCTAACTGGAAATCACAAGCTAATTCATATACTATATCAATTCGGAAAACAAAACAGAAACATGATCATCTTCTTATTTCAAACTAGACAATACTGAAATGAATTCATAAAAATTCAGCAACATCTAACACCAATCTGCGAAAACTCTATCAATATTGGAAACAACATCTATCTGAAAACTGAGACAAGGCCCCGATCGGACCATGAACCAAAACTAAATGAAAACATGAGATAAACATGGCCTTACGAAAAAAGGGAGGCTTGCCAACTCTAAAACGTCTGTCAAAGATCTACTACTTAGCGGAACTCCGGGACTGAGCCTCAGATTCTGAAATATAGAGGGTCAAAATGAATATACTGGTGTGTGAAACAATCTACAATAACATATTTTTATACAACATAATGAGAGAAGTTCATAAAAATAATGGACATAATGCATAAGTGAAAACACATGGGCATACTTTAATGAATTTCAAAACAATTTTTTTAAACTATGACTTACTCTTTATTATTTTACTTTTGAGCTAGATGGGTCACCCTACATACATGGTAATCCACAGGCTTTGTGGATCCCGCTCATAACCCGGCGGCCAGGCTCCCTATCCAAGTTTGCCGCAAGTATGGAAAATATCATGAAAAAGTATGTCCACTTAACGATATACCATGCTATTCCACTTGCCGAATAGCACGTAATGATCCATATTGGCAAAACACGATTTCGAGCTAAGAGTTATCTGAACTCAAGCCTTCTTTGAATAACCAACTAGCTCTCTTTAAGCCCAGTTTTTGATTCCTTAAAAACCATACTCTATAGCTTTACAACATTTGTTTCATTCATGTTAAGGGCAAACCATAATAGGTATCGTCATACCAAAACTTGCATGCCATTACATATCATGTCATAAATCATAGCCCTTTTTATAAAAGAAGTCATTTATATGGATACCCCCCACAATTCAAAAAGTTCATGTGAACATTCTTAATTCAAATCACATGCAGACGTATACAAAACACTCCTTCTGAAACACATTGTCATGTGGTGGCCAATCTTTCTTTAAAACACATGCATCTCTTTTTATCAACAAAATGAACACTTGTAATTAAGGAGAATTTTCCCTCTTATCATATCATAAACCATGTCAACCACATTACTATTAAGGAACTTACTTTCAAAACCCAAATTCATGCATTCGAAATAACCCACAAATCAAGTAGACAATATATTTCATATCAAGAGAGGGAATTAGTTGTCATTCTCTCAATTAAACTTTCAAAAACTGAAAACATACATATATAAGGGGCTATAATTCAATTCAACTAAAGAAAAAGTTTAATACAATTTATATACTTTCATCAAAATGATTCCATGACATGATTTTCGAACAACAACAAAACCCTTCTTTGAATCATGATTATAAATCCTTAAACTTGATAAAACCATAAAAACGTATGCCCATGGAGTTTTAGGATAATTTCACATACCTTAAGTTCCTTGGTTCGAAGAATGAAACCCTAATCTTGAGACTTTTCTTGAGAATCTTGAAGTTACAAGGCTTGAATTCTTATTTTGGAAAAAAGGAGTTGAATTTTGTTCTTGGGAGGTGGTTAGGGTTTTCTTTGAGAGAAAAATTGAATAAAGAGGCAACTAATGCTCCTTGGGGGGATGAAATTTTGTGTTATGGATGAATTTTGATGAGTGAATATGACCAAAGTGCCCCAAAACCCTTGAGGAATTGAAACATCTTGTGAAACAACTTTGGGTCGCGTCATATATCACATTAGGAGAGCAACGCATTGCGTCACTTATCGCATAGAGATGCGGGCGCACCGCGTCCCAATCATGTCAGCTTACTGCCTCTCACGAAAAATTCCATAACTTCTTACTCGGTTATCGAATTAAGGCGAAATTGAAAAGCCAACTCAATTAGCTACAATTTGGTGGGTCTTGAGCTATAAAATTCTACATGTATCGAAAGTTATACACATTCAAAGTAGACCCTTGTAGAATCGAATACAAAGATTTAGCTGAATCAAAGGCTCTTAATTCAGCTTCACTGTAAGTGATTTCTATGAACATTTTTCACCTCGAAAGCACTTCAAACACAAGGCTAAATATCAATACACGTAGGAACGATGATTCGATTTCTAGCTCAAAAATATGGAGTGTTAAAAAAAGGCATCTCTTGTATCTCATAAATTCACGGGATATTCACAAAGGGATCAACGATCTCGAATATCCTAAAAATTCATGAAATATTCATAAAGAGATCATACTACCCTCGAGAAATACGCTACTAAAGGCCCTTGACTTATGGAGAAAATCAAAAGAGAAGAATCAAGGGAGGAACAGATTTGTACCCACATGTTTATCAATAAAAAATATTATTTCTTTATATTTTATTTGTAATTGTAATTTATTTCTGTCACTATAAAATTTGTAGTAAACAAGGGCAACGTGGATAGAATAGTACTCAACTATATCTTGATTTTCTTAAATGATAATTGTTTTGGACTATCTATTTTTAAGGACACAAATAAAGTGGTCCCTAGAGAATACTAAGAAATATTTATAGATATCCATATCCCTTATATTTATCCCAAATGACTTGAGCCTGAAATGGATGAACTTGACATTTTGTCCTCCGTAAAAAGAATTTTGTAAAAATGGTCTTCACAAGGGGTAACCTTGATTTTTTTAGCCCTGCGTAATAATTTTTTCCCATAAGACAAACGTTCATGACATTTCAAAACAATGAACCTGAACAACTGATCAGAAGTTCTACCTTATGGACAAAGGTTAGAACTTAGAGATAAGTTTCTCATAAGACAGATGTTCATAACTTTTCAAGACAATGAACCTACACAATTAACCAGGGGTCTACCTTATAGGCAACAGTTAGAACTTAAATATGTTGTCCATAAGGCAGAGGTTCTCATTTTTGCTCATAAATTAGATGTGCAAGATATTTTAAGATGGTGAAACTGCTCAATTGACAATAAATTCTGCATTATAGGCAAACATTAAAACTTATTTAGGGGAATAAAATCCAAGACGACACACTTTGGGAGATAAAACTTCAAGATTAGGCACTTTAAGGTCACTAGACGTAATTTCCTAAGAATATTGACAATAATAACCTCCTATATCATTCAATATACATTATTAAGCTAATAAATGGTGGAACTTATTAAAATTAATTTAAAAGAGTAACAACATAAAAGAAAAAAAAGACAAGAAAATAAGAAAACAAGACAAGAGATGAGAGTTTTTCATTCTTTCAAGTATAAGTGTACAAGTCTATCAAGTCTATACAATATGAACCTTACGCCTCTATTTATAGCGTTACATAGGGGCATATAAAAGATTTTCATAAACACGACATTAAATAGTAAGATAATGGAGGAGGTTCAAGACATAGTATTTAGGATTTGAGATAGTAGAGGGGGTGGAATATAATGGTGAATAGTGGTGGGGAGATGGGCGGATTACATTAAGTGGACATCCACATAAATAATATATTTTATAACACTCCCCTTGGATGTCCACAATGATGGGCCTCATTAAAACCTTACTAGAAAAAAGCCCTGTGGGTAAAAAATCCTTAGTGAAGGAAAAAGATTACATACATCTTATAATACACGTTTGTTTGCTGCCTCAATAAAAACCTTGCCAGAAAAATCTATTGGGACCAAACCTAGGCCAAAAGAAAAAAGATTGCAGCGCATATTTTATTCCTCTTGATGCAAACATAATTTCTTTTCAAAGAAAACACATTCCAATCTTATGTCATCTTTGAAATGTTGATATTTATTGATCAAATGACATTCATGTAGATGTTGCATTCTTGAAATCATTCCTATATGTTGTTTTCTTGTTTATTGGATATGTTAAGCCTTTGAACTCAGCCAAATAAAATTAAAAATCACTTTAATGGTGACCTCATTGTCGTAAGCCAATTGCGCATTGAACTTGTCTATAGCAACAACCAATTAATTGTGGAAACTTTCATTTGCATGATATTAAAATTGACTACCGATCAAATATTCTTCCTGTATTTACATAATCAATAATTTTTTAACAATATTTGTTAGAAATAATAAATTTATATCAATTATATTTGATTTCACTCACATTCACATAAAAGTAAAAGTATGTCTTTTCTGAACATTAATAAAAATTATTATCTCATGTATAGAAATTAGCAAGATACATAAGAGCATCAACTACACTAATACGTGATACTTTCTAACCATTTTATGAGATTGAAATTGATCTTTTATTATGATAAGTGATCTCGCAATCATTGAGATATTCAATGGATCGATTCTCTTTCAAAACCTTCAAGGATTTTCCTATAGCATTTACCATCTAGCTAGACATGACAGTCATTCGTTATATTTATTCAAGATTTTCATACATTGATAGATTTAAAGAAACCTTATTACATCCACCATAGAAGAGCACATCTCCAAACAATAATGTCAAGACTTTTGTGAATAACCTTTTTGCCCTAAAACACAAGTCGTATTTTATATCTTACGATTTTACTTTTTGCACAATCATCAATTTGAATTCCACTGGCATTATACCTTAGTCTATGAAATAATTTTAAAACAACACTTTTCAAGTGAAAAATAATATACAATTGCTTATTTTATCTGTCCACATTATTTGACCGATTTAAATCTAAGATCCTCAATACCATTTATTATGGTAAGCTCTACATTATATTAAAAATACTCTGGTTGGTTATTTGATATCGATTCCATTATGACATAACATATTGAGATCGATCTCTTCTTTTTCATCATTTTCAGGTACCTAAACCTTTGCCAAGGTTTTATGAAGAGTTATGTCATAGTTCTTTTTAAAACACTTTCCTCATTATCATTGACCATATTTATCATTTGTTCTCCTTTTTCTTCAAGGAGTTGTATGTTTGGAACCGATTTGTCTATCACACTTCAGGCGTTCCATAGACTCTGTCCTTGAAGGACTTATCATTGAAGTATTTATAGCTGAATTATAATATAGGGTAAGTCTGACACTGAAATTGCAATATTTTACAAATCATGAATTATCTCTTGAATTTCAAGTTCATATTTTTTACAAGGATCTGGACAATTCATTTCATACATTTCAGCTATTATTTATATCTCCCTCTAATGTTAGAAAATCTAGCATTCACCCCAATCTTATTTATGGATCCATCTTTGTGTGTGGTGGATATTGCCCACTTAAGTATTAGATGGATTTATTTGGATTTTGACCCTGAACCAACATATAGGAAAACCTTGTTGGCCTGATGCATACACAAATGTTGCTACATTTATATAAAATTGTCTCATATCAAATTTTCTTTTTGGGAGATTTGTACTCATAATCAATGATTCAACTATAATTGGTAGCACACAATGTTCTGCTAAACCAATCAGCATTATCAACTTTTATAATATGAAACCATGCTCTCAATTTAACAATTTGAGCAAATAATTTTGCAAAAATCTAATCGCAAGTTGATAGCAAAGCACATGTGACCAATCATAGATGCATCTCATTTCATAATAAAAGGTCTGCATAAACGGACCCATATTCACCTTGCAGTATATTTCAAAAATTTAAGGGATGTAACCATAACCTTAGCCAGTATTGTATTTTATCGTGAAAACAAGCAACATAAGAGAATTCTTAAAGAATCATTTATTTCTTCAATGTAAAACCTCATGAATTCTCCATTATCTTTGCATCACATTTGAACCAGGATGGTCAACCGGCCATGTCAACTTATATTTTCTTGTGAACTTTTTGTTTACTACAATATGTGATTTCATCACCATATCAATATTTGTATCAACAAACATAAAAAAATAGATACTTTTCCATAAATATTTATAACCTATTTTGATTGTAGTAATATGAAGATATAAAAACTTTTCATAATTTATAATCTCATAAGAATAACAATTTCTTTTCTTTTTAATTTTCTTGAAACTTTAAAAGTTCCTGAAGAGACTTGAGAAAACTGAAAGAAAGATGTTGTTTAAGTCTTGAATAAAGGATTGGTCACATTGACCAAATTAAAGGGTCAAACATAATTAGAAAACTTGATTAAGTTAATTATGAACTTGATTAATATTTTTAAAACTTTCTAATCTTTTCAAAAATATAAATCAACTCACACCCCTCTCCTTTCCAAATAAATCGTCTCTCTCCTATCTCTCTCTCTCGACAGTCTCTCTCAACTCTCTCTCAACTAATAGTTCTGCAAAATTTCTTCCTTCAATTCTTGGCGACTTTAAGCTCCGACAATAAATAATTGGACGCGTTCCTTTTTGACTTTCAACCGTCAATCGACATGACAAGCAGTGTTCTCCGACGATAAAAACTTTGAGTTCTTCGTCCATTTCTTCTTTCATAGGTAAAAAATTATGCCTTTTTAAATATGAAGAAATTGAGGAACTTGAGTCAACTTCTCTTCTAGTATTGGTTAACAATTTTAATATTTCTTACTTAAATTTGAAATGTGGACTGAATAAAATCCTAATTTTTGACATTTCTTCTCTACTCTTTCCAGTGTGATACATAACTTTTTGTTGTTATTGTAGTTCTTTTTGTCGAACTGATGATTCAATATGTTGGTGATTTTTGGTCACCGTTGATGTTCTTAGTGTGCGTGTGTTGTGTTGGTGTTACTGGATTGATTTATTATTTTTCTTGATAAAAATGGTATTGCAATAGATTAACCATCTGATACAACAGATAAATCATCTGATGCAATAGATAAATCATCTGATGCAACAGATAAATCATCTGATACAACAGATTAACCATCTGATGCAACAGATTAAACATCTGATGCAACAGAAGAAAATTTGATACAACAAATGAACAATCTAATAGATCATTCATCTGTTGCGACAGATGACTCTTCTATTTGAGAGAAATCTAAACAATATTAATCAAATAGATTACTCATTTTGCAACAAATGAGTGATCTATTTTTATTATTTTCAATGAATAACTCATTCGCTGCAATAGGTTGGTTATATGTTACAACAGATAAACTACCTGGTGCAATAGATGAGTGATCTATTTTTATTATTTTTCAACGGATTACTCATCCGTTACAATAGGTTGGTTATAAGTTGCAACAGATATCCTACCTGGTGCAACAGATGGGTGATCTATTTTTATTATTTCCAATGGATTACTCATCCACTGCAACAGGTTGGTTATAAGTTGCAACAGATAACCTACCTGGTGCAACAAATGAGTAATTTGTTTTTATTATTTCCAACGGATTACTCATCCACTGCAACAGGTTGGTTATAAGTTACAACAGATAACCTACCTGGTGTAACAGATATGTGATCTACTGGAACTGTTATTTTACTGTTGTACATATTAGATATACTATTATCCTTTTTTAAAGATGGATTAATCAATTATAATCTATTTTATGTTCCTGTTATTTTTAGATTATATGGCTCCTAAAAGTCCAAGTAAAGGAACAAGTGAAGCATCTAGGCTACATCCACCACTGTATGAGCTTGCTTTACAATTGTTATCTCAATTAGGATCAGAATTTGATGAACACGAGGAGGAAGAATATTTCAAAAAAGATTATCCAAAATCTAATAGCCCTTCCACTAAAGAGTTGTTCAAAACTTTCAGCATTAATCGTTATCTTGTGAGAATGCAGTGCGATGGTACCATAGATTTAATAGGTGATTTCGTGGTTAAGTCATCCATAGGAAAATCTTTCGACGCCTTCAGAAAAATACTTCGAGAAAAAAAATTGGATGGTTAATTTATGGGCAGCTGCTTTAGGAAATATCTTGATTTGCCGGAGGACAACAGTGCTCGTTTTCAAATGAAAATGGTATATAAACTTCTCAAGCGAGGTTTATGCATGAAAATAAAGATAAGATGGATGAGGTGTGATAAATTACTGTGGCATGCCTATTTGTTTTGGTTGGAAGGACTTTTTCATAGTTACTGGACTAAAATGTTATCCTCCTTCTCACTCTCAAGTTATACCTCTAACCCCAGAAAAGCACCCCGCGCACCCAAAAAAGGCAAAGGCATGTCGAGTGATCGTAATGACCTGGTGTCCATTGTTGGTCCAAGCTTCAAAAATAAAAATTTAATAGAACCGTTGAAAGGTAAAAGAATTTCAAAGAAGCACAAGCAATCATTCTGCTTGGTTTGGTTTGTACATAATATTCTTTGGGCGAGAGATGTTAACAACAACATAAGCATTGGTTTAATAAATCTCTCTGGGGATCTTGATGTGTTTAACAGCTATCCTTGGGGGTATGAAAGCTTCAAAATGTCTGTCAAATATTTCTTGACTCCGTAAGCATCAAAGACAGACAACTTATATGGCTTTCCATGAGCTTTCATGGTAAATATTTCTTTTATCATGACATGATCCATTTTTTTATTTAATAATGCTTTAAATTTATTGACTTTATTTTATAGTCTTGGAAGTTTGAAGTCATTCCTTATTTGAGACAACAAGTAAACTACCAAGAAGAAGTTTTCTATCCAAGAATCTTGAGATGGTTGTCGGCCAAAACAGATAAAAATACAAAATTTCTTGATCTCTCAACCCACCAAAGGATGCAATAAGTCTAATTCTAATTAAGTTTTTGTTTTAATTAATAATTCTTTTGAATGATCTAATCATCATTCTAATATTGTACTAATTTATATTAGATTATGCATCTGTCGCTTGTTCTGACCAAACAAGAGTTGAAGATGCTACTTTTTCTTACTTTACGGTCTGTGCAAACTTTATCAAACCCTAAGGTCATTGACTTAATAAAAATAGAATTGATTGGAGCAACAGTCATCACAAGAAAAACAACTTTGGAGGGTGGGTTGTTTGTTGTTGATGGTGTTAGTGGTGATGGGGTTGTTGATGGTGGTAGTGGCGCTGTTGTTGGGGCTAATGATGCTTCTCTAACAGTTTTTAAAATAAACCCTGATGAGTATGATTCATATGGTTTAAAGATTCTGCCCCTCTTAGCAAATGTTTTGAACGCAAATGTCAAGACTGCAAGGCGAAACAAGATGTAGTGATTAATGTTATTAATGCATTAACTGCTTTTGTAAGGGAATTGACATCTAAGAAGAGTGTTATTCCACCAAAGAGAATTTCATATCCATCCACTCCATTAGAGATTAAGGTTAAGTGGAGAAGGAAAGTAATTTCCAAGTCATTATTAAGCATCCAAAAAAGCAAAATTACAACTCCGCGGTCTTTGTGTTGCACGATTAAGCCGAAGAAGGTGAACATATAGAATCTATTCCAACTAACTAGCAGACACATCTTTTTCAACAGATGACACATCTGCTGAAAATTATCAAATAGATATATACATTTGTTGCAATAGCTGACTAACCTGTTACCTCAGATGCAGTATTTATTGTGACATATGTCTTGTCTGTTTTAGCAAATCAAACAGATCTACATACCATTTTTATTTGTACCAACAGACGAACTATATGCTGCAACAAATCGGTCATATTAAATCAAGACTTTCTACTATTTCAATTTTTTCAAACAGATGAGTTATATATTACAATAAATGATTTATCTGCTGAAAATTATAATACAGGTCTTCCTCATATTTTAATTTTTCCCAACAGATGATCCATATGTTGCAATAAAAAGATAATCTATTTTCTATAACAGATGAGTTATCCTTTTCCCTTTTTATTTTGCATCTCTGTGATTAGCATTGACAATTCTTGCTTTCCAGGTGGATGTCACAGTAGAAGCTACTGCTGAACAGCATTGACAATATACTAGTCTTTTTATAGAAATATGGAGAAGCAAAAGCGCAGAAATCGTACGCAAACGATATTAAAGATCCACGACGACCAAAGTCGAATTCCATAGCACCGAATGAAGAACAACTTGTCCATATTGAGTAGATCTTTATAGCTTGAGTCTATCAAAGTAATAGCCTCACCTCTCCTTAGAAATTGTTGGCATCAAAACTTAAATTGTTGATTTTTTTTTTTTTTTTGAGATCTGTACCCATAATAATTTTTTTACATTTCAATTATTTGTTGATTTATTTCATGTAATTTCTAAAGGCTTCGATTTATTTTATGTAATCTGTGAATTTTATTTTATCCTTAGATTTAAACTTATTAATTGAAATGAAATACTTGATTCAAATATTTCAACAGATAAGGTATCTGTTGCAATAGATGACATATCTGTTGAAAAATATCAAATAGATTTAGAGATATATTGCAAAATATAGGTCATCTGTTGGAAATCATCAAACAGGTCTTCCCACGGTTGCAACAAATAGATTTAGATAGAAACATGAAACATCGGCATAATGTAACAAATGACCAACCTATTGCAACAGATAAATCATCTGTCAGAATAGATAGAATATTTGTTACAACAGATAGACAATCTGTTACAATAAATAGACAATTTGTTGCATTATAAAAAATTCAACTTTCATTAGACATAAAAAATTACCACTACATGTAAAGTGAAGTGACTTGAAATAAAAAAGGCAGAACCCATCGACAAACATCTAAAGTTGCAGCGATCTTTCACTTTGGCTCCTCAAGTAGATACATTTTAAACACCTAAAATAGGCATCAAATGTGTTAGTTTGGCACTTTATGCCCTGTTGGTAGATCTCGTGTAATTCACGCAGTCAAGGCGCGTTGAACTCTCTTTTTTTATCTATCCAAATTCTTTAAATTATTTGTATTTGATTTTTCTTCATCTTTTTTTTTTTATCATTTTTTCCAACTGAGTTTGACAATGTCAAGCTCATCATCCACTATTTTTTGTGATAAAGTTTTTTGATATTGTAAGTCTGGTCATGAAGCTCTATTGAAGACTTCTTGGACTCAACAAAATTCAGGTCATAGGTTTTTTACTTGTAAGATTTAAAAGGTAATATTTTTTCTATTTAATTAGTTGATTAATTATTGACTTGTAATTATTTTGTAATTGTGGTCTTGTTTTTATAGAAATTTGGTGGATGTGATTACTTTGATTGGTATAAAGAATGACAGTCATCACAAGAAAATAATGTAATCTGGGATTTGTTGAAGAAATACAAGGCTTTTGAAGAGAAACAAAATCGAGCAAGAAGATATTACATTGTTGGCATTATTGCTACTAGTTTGATGTTGTTGGGCACATGGATATTCAAGCCTAATAGCTGAAATTTTCATGGTGGTGTATTTGCTACTAATTTGGATGTTGTTGAGCACATGGATATTCAAACGTAATTGCTGAACTTTTCATGGTGTAATTGCTAATGGTGTGATGTACCAAAATTGTTGGTTTTCATGATGGTTTAGTTGTACTATTTTGATGATGGTTTATTTTATTTTGTCTATGAATTTTATTTTATCCTTAGATTTGAACTTATTAATTAAAATGGAATACTAGATTCAAATATTTCAACAGATAAGATATCTATTGCAATAGACAAAATATTTGTAGGAAAATGTCAAACCAATTTAGACATGTGTTGCAACATGTAGGTCATCTATTGGAAATTATCAAATAGGTCTTCCCACTGTGGCAACAGATAAACTATGTGTCATAACAGATAGAATATCTTATACAACAGATAGATAATTTGTTGCATTATAAAATATTCAATTTTCATCCGACAAAAAAAATTGTCAGTACATGTAAATTGAAGTGGCTTTAAATAAAACATTGTTATGGTGTTTATGTTTCTACATCTTATTCTTTATACACAAGCTCCAAGTGTCCAGTTAGTACCTCATAAGCTAGACCTCTTGCATGTTTGCCATAGCATTGTCGCACAGAAAGGTCGTTGGCTCAGCCATTTCTGTGTCGGTCAGCAAACATTCGATATGTACAAGCGTGTACGACTTGCACACGGCACCGGTTTCATTTTTTGAAAGGTCCATGTCCTTGTTTTGACCTTCAAAATTCCATGTTTGCTTCCCCAACACTTCCACTGGCAAATCATCCATCAGTTTACTCTGCCTCAACAAGTTAGGGAACAAATCCAACAGTGGCTGCATATGGGTAAAAAAATCGACCTCGTCCAGGGCAGCTAAGTTGCAGTTATAAACCTTGTTATTTCCCTCATCGAGTAGTATCTCAACAGCCAAATAATGTATAATGTCCACATTTATGACTGCAAGAATTTTCTTTACCGTGGTACAGCTTTTGCCGTGTGGATATAACCTTTCCCACCTAACATATTTAATCATTTTTTTATCCCATTGGAACCCAAAACCTAACGAATCAAATTTCGAACCACTGGGAGTTGATTCTAGCTTATTGAGATGATCGTACCTATCCTTAAAATTTTTATAAATATTGAGGTCCATTATACTATTGGCAGCATCATAAGCTTTCGAATAAGCTAATTATCTGCCCCTCATTAGACATAGAATATCTTCAACATACTATGATATAAGAAATCAATTTTTAAATAGGTTAGTAATTGTAAAGAAGGAAAACATAGTGGAAAGATGCAACGGATGGTCCATCTATTGCAGAGGATTCTCTGAATCTGTTCACAGGTTACCCATCTAATGTAACTTATGCAACAGATGAGTAATATGTTGCAACAGAACCACCACCAGTTGCACCAAAAACCCCCAGTTATTGCAACAGATAACGCGTCTGTTGCATAGTTTCTTCTTCATGTAGTAGATTAGAAGGCTAGGTTAGGAATAGTAAACTTATTTATTTTTCCTTGAGCATTAACATGCTTATCATCACGCTTAGCAGCAGCAGCAGCATGCCTGCCACCAACATCAACAACTCCACCAGCAACACCCCTAGAAATAGCGCCTAGATCTGTTGCAGCAGATTGGTCATGAAGACCCTCAACATTAGGCTAACCTTGCCTAACTGATATTTTTATAGCTGTTTCTCCAACCAATTCCTTCTTTATTAACTCCAGCATTGGGTTTGATAATGTATCAACAAGACCTAAAGTAATAAAAGAAGTCATCCCCAACTCCTATTCATTAGACACGATCCATGGATGCACAACCTATAAAATAAGACAGATACATTTAAATCATATAATAATTTACAGTCAGTTGAATTACATGTTAACAGAGACAACTTATGCAACAGATGATCTATCTTTCACAATAACTAATTTGTCTGTCACAACAAATTAACCATATATTGCATCAGAAGGGTAACCTATTGAGTCGGTTTCAGAGAATTAAAGAAACAGATGGGTAATCTGTTGCAAAATATAGATCATTTGTCATAACAGATTACCCATCCTATTGCACCAATTATAGTAGATAGGTAATCTGTTGCAAAAAATGACTCATCTGTCACAACAGATGACACATCTATTTCAATATCTTTCTTTGAGTCAAATTATTTTATTTGAAAGAAAACGTACTGCATCATCCGAAGGGTTAAAGATATCATCCTCCTAAATTCTTGTGTTGCTCTTAGCATTCAACCACCTAAGGAGTCTTGGATGAGAAACCTCATCCGAGTAATCTTTAACCTGCTTTCGGAAGGAGGCATGACTTCAAATGCCCAAGTCTGAAATACATAAACAAGAAGCAAGTAAAAAAAACTAATAATGATTGTTCAATATAAATTAATGGATGAGTAAACAAATAGTGATTAAATTTACCAAGAAAGCCTAAGCCGTATAATGTGATCGTCTTTGGAGATAGCTTTTTCAGTAAATATTTCACAGACAAGTTGTAATTAGCATATCCCCAGGGATAATTTTTGAATTTATCAAAATCCTCAGCAAGCTTCAACAAATAAGCTTTTATGACTTTGTTGACAACTCTTGCCAATATAACGGAATGGAAAAATAAAACTAAACATAATTACTCCTTGTACTTCTTTGGTATGATTTTATCCTCGAGATGTTTTAACAAGTTATAGGCTTTGTACCCACGTCCATCAATGTTCAACAACCCATTTATTTTTTCCTTGCGTTTGATGGTTTTGGTGGGTGATCGCTGAGATAATGTCATCCCTCTATTTGATGGTGGTGATTTGGTTGTCCTGCTTTCCTTGAACCTTTGTCGGGATGTTTCCTTTATGAGAGGTTCTTCTGGACGATCACATCTGTTTTACAAAAATATGAATTTAGAGTTGCCACTTAATTTATTTAGGAAAATCAAGGAAACCTTTATAAATTACTCAAATGATTTCAAAACAAAAAAAATCATTTAAGTTTAAAAATTCTAGATAAGCGGTTCTCATTAACATTTTAGGAAGGTTTTTAAGGCACCTAAAATTTTCACTAACTTGGGGTAATCCGGACTGTTTGAAAATGATTCTTTTGACTAACTTCTAAAAGAAAAATTGATTGTTGAAAAGAAATTGCATAAGGAATATTTCGAAAGTTTATAAAAAACAAATTTTTTAGTGACTTAGTTAGGGGGTTTAACTAGGTTCGAAAGAACACAAAGAAAATAAGAATAGAAAAAAGAAAAAGGAGAAGAAATAAATGATTTGGGCTCTTAAGCCGAAATCCATCAACCCTATCCTAATCTAATTGGGTTTTCGACCCATTATCACCTATCCTATTCTAGATATTGGGCTTTAGCCCATAACCTTTCCTAAACTATATTTTCGAGCTTTTTTGCCCCAAAATCTTCTTCACCTGTATTATTTTAAAACTTTGTCTTCGAGCCCACAAATGAATATATAATGAAATAAATAAATAAATAAATAAAATACAATAATAAATAAATAAATAAATAAAATAAAAATAAGACTTTCAAGTCTTTTAGCCACTCCAAAGATGGGACTTTAACCCATTCTTCTTCTTTCGACTCCTTGTATCCGTATGCCATGTAACTATTTTTAGACTTTCTTTCGAGGCTTGACTCAAAAGATAGGCCTCATTGGTCCATGATGGATATGTGAAGGGAAAAAAGTTCATGTAGAACTCGAGAGTGTCCACATGCGAAAGGAAAAAATAAAGTAATCAATATATGTACAAAGATCGATACTTAAAGATAAAGGATATCACTAAGAGAGCATTCTCGTTCATTCGGACAATCATTAGTTATGATATGAAAAATATTCAACTTATCCAATGAAAAAGGCAGTTAATCTATTTCTTGAACAAGTTCAAGGATTAAATCGAATGTGATACGATTAACTAATTCTTGAGGAGCAATAGCATAGGCCCATATGACATCTAGAATCACAAGGAAAGAACAATCATCATAATAATAATAATATAAAAAAGGAAAACAAATTTTATTTGGGCTTAAGTCCAGTCCCCTTAAAACTATATATTGTTGGGAATTATAAAAGCAATAGATCCTTTCTTTTGTGTACCAACAGATGCAAACACTAAATTTTCCATCTACCGATTCTTCTATACAACTTGGACAAAATATTAACTTAAGCCGATTCGCCCTCAATTTCAAACCATTAATCAAATTCCGTCAAGGCCATTTAAGGTGCTAATATGCATGACACATACTCATAATCAAACCAGGGGAGACATATGATTACAAACAAATAGAAGTAAACAAAACAAACCAACCAGTGAGCTATTACTTTAAAACTGATGGCAAACAAAATAAACCAACCAATGAACTACAATCTTGCGCTATTTTAAATCTGATGATGAACAAAATAAAGCAAAGGGTAAACCATAATCTTGACAATATAAAGCAAACAGATAACTATAACCTTGACAATATTTTGAATCCGATGGAATAAAAATAGGTGCTACCTAAAGCTAATGTTATTGCTAAACCCCTCCTTTCTTGTTGTACGAAACCACAAGCCATGAGCTTCATTAAATTGATAAATACGTATTTTTAATGACTAGTTTACCATTTGATCAAAGGACTTTGTAAACTATGTTGAAGTTGTAAAAAGCTTGATTTAATCAAACTCCTAAAGATAAACTAAAGGCAAACTATAAAAAAAAGAACATCTTGAAATTCAACTAACAATTGATTCATCCTCGCCTTCTCTCGACAAGTTCTGGGAACTTTGAGTCGACGTATGTACTTAAAGGGTCAAGAGATGATACGAAACCAATATAACATATCATCTGTCTCTTTTTTGACATTTTTTGTCAAAAAGATTTAGGATTGTTCCTAACTGACCATGAAAATCCGAAGATAAACATGAAACAATGCATGGGAAAAGCTAACCACCAACAACATTGAACTAAAGTCACAAAATACTGGACCAAAACTCTAAGGTTGTAGCTTTACGAGCACCGATGGTGGTAATATTGTCGGTTAGGAACGAAACCTGAACCAACAACTCCTAAAGTAAAAATAAGGGATCAAGCCAAGGTGGCAATTTCTGAAGTTAAACTTGCATACCATGCCTCCTGTTTATGGTTCTGGTCTGGTCAAAGGCAGTGGAAACAATAAGGCATGGTATTTTTGCCCAACTACAGACCTTTTTATTTCTACTGCCATTGACCTAATCAGAACTACAAACAGAAGTCATAGGATGCAAGTTAGAGTTCAGAAATTGACCCCTTGGCTTCCTATATTTTTACTTCTGGAGTTGTTGGTTTAGGTTTCTTTCTTGACTAAAAATCTTTCCAATTTGTTGTGCTCGTCAAGCTGCTTCCTTAGAGTTCTGATCCTGCTCTTTGTGGGTCTTCATTAAGACCATGCTGGCCAGTCGCAGTCTCTAGCAAAGTGTCCAGCTCCAGTCCTCTTCAGATTTTTTCTTTTCCAAGAATGACTGACGGATTTTAATATTTGGATACACTTTCACATGTGCCGCTCATTCAGTTTTTTCATTTTTCAAGTCAATTTCATTGGCTAGATTAGCTAGAAGTTCCTTACTTGCTTCCCTATATTTTGTCTTAAATAAGTTCTGAGATGATATATGGTCTTCTCCACCTCTCCTTTCCAGCACAGGTATTCTCGCAAGCACCTTCTGTTTTATAATAATCACCTCGAGCAACCCATCCATATGAATTTGGACCAGGGCAATAACTATTGGTTTTCCATTTTTATTTCTAACAGTGCGAGGTTTTGGAGGTCTTTCAAAAGTCCATTGAACCATTAAAATTGGTCCAATCACTATTTCAATATATACAACACCATCAAATATTGATACCTTCTCGGAGCTTGATGCATAAAAATGAGCAAAACCGTTATTAAATTGTAATAGGGTATCGACACTACCTTCTTGGAACCCTTCAGCCTTATTAGTTTGAACCTATTAAACTAAACTATAAAATGCAGGATATTATTTGAAGGATCAATAGCTAATTAGTAAAAAACTACATTCACAAAATCATTGTACTTTATCTGTGTCTATCACGAAAGCCTGATCAATAATACATAGCTACCACACATGAAAGTGGATCCATTCATCTGCACGCACCTTATTCTTCCTAACCTATCGTTAAGTAGTGTACAAGACTACGGAGGCTCAGAGAGTAACAATCTTCTATGTCAGAGGACTACATACCCGTCAAGAAAAACCAATTGCTACAAGTTGTAACTTTTTCACCTTTTTTGTTTGTAAATCTATTTTTTTATTTTATATAATAACACAGTCACCAATTTGTATTAATTAAGGTATGTGATGACTATTAAAAAGAGGTGAACAATCGTAACTTTTTGTATAACACATTTAAAATAGCTGATGAATCAAATATCCCATCTATTGCAACTGATGAATCAGCTGTTAGAAGAAATCAAAACATCTCCTCTAATAGATGGTTCATTTATTGAAATAGTTAATTCATATGTTGCAACAGATGTCTCATTTATTGCACATATAGACCATCTGTTGCAACAAATAGCAAATCTATTACGACATGGGTTATCTGTTGCGATAAATGGATGATATGTTGCAATAGCTTAATAATAACGGTTGTTATTAAGAGAGAAATCATTTTAAAAAGGTGAGAAGTTTGAATGTAAAAGAAAACGTCATGACTTTTCACAAAAAAAAAAAAAAAAAATCAACAGTTTGAAACGTCGTGCTTTTTTTCCTAATTCATTTAGATTCAATAATCTACAAATAGGTCCCTCCTTAATCTTCATTCTATGCCATTTTATTTATTTCTTTTATTTTGTCTTTTAATATTACATCTTCAACCACTTCTCTTCAAAGAGCATATTCCTTTCTTGTTGGGGTAATTTTTTTTAATATAAATCTACCAGTTGGTAGTATACGTAGTATTACATTTGGACTCTTTTCTTTACTTTTGTGTCTACATTTTTTGTTAATTCATGCGTGTTCTATATATGTCTAGTTCTATTTTGGACATTGATATTCTGCGCAACACCGTGCAGGAACTTCAGAGGCAGTTTAATGACCTGCAGAGGGAGTTGGTCGCCGTGAGAGCAAGGATGTTCAGACAGATGCAGAGGCTGATGAGGACCCTGCTACTGCTGCCAGTTGGCGATTGGACGGATGGTAATAATAATGATGATGTTGATAATAATAATAATTAGAATGTGTTTTTTCTTTTAATGTATGTATTTTAATTTTTCTAATTCGGAACTATACCTAATGTATTTTATTTTTTGTTTAATAAAAAATTATTTTTGGTCGACTTTGACATTTTAATTATTATTTAATTTTCCTTCTGTCCATTTATTCTTCTCAACAAAAATATCGACGGTTGGAGGTAAGGAGCAATTTTGAATCCAGTAGCAATAGCAAGAGTTTTGAGTTCTTTTAACGGATGGACCATCTGTCAAAATAGATTGGTCATCGGTTGGGATTTTGTCAGCAGATTATCCATCTGTTACAACAAATTTGTCATCTTTTGGAGGAAAACATTCTAGTTTGATAAACTATATTGAGTTCTTCCAGCTAATGTGCATCTGTTGCAACAAATGGGTAATCTGTTGAAAATAATTTTCTAGTCTACTGTATTTAGTTCCTGTTTTGCCTCTTTTTATTGATGAACAAGCTATTAAAAAGATATTTTATATAAAAAAATTTTAACATTTACATTCACAACAATGAGTTAAATATATAAAAGTCCATAACAAACAACAACACAAGTTTTTGCTATTACAACGATCATGGTGAATTACGATTCAGGCATGTAGTTCTTTTGTGGCCAGCGTTCTTACATACAGAGCTCTTATTTCTTCTTGATGGAAATATTTCTATGACTACATGCCTACTCTTATATAGCCTTCTTCCCAGTTTGATAGTGCTTGGGTAAATATATAGAGGGGGTATTAATATCCCCAAAAGCTCTGCAGGAACCCAAGATTCTTTTAGAGACACCGGAGTAATATTCCCACTTTATGCCATTGTATATTTTTCCACCGAATAATATGGAGAAGAGTACTCATAAATTTTAGTTCCATATTGTGCACCGTATTGAGCTCAAAGTGCTGCCATAGCATGTGGAAAGGGTATTTTATCCAAGTCAAAAACTCTGCACGTACAAGATCTTGTTTGAAGATTGACCGTGGCAACATCACCATGACCATTGATACTGAACTTGTAATCTACTATTTGATAAGAAAATAACCTATTCCCTATACTGATGTTCATCTATATTATTTTTCTGCTTCTAAAACAAATTCGGTTCCTACGTCGTTGAACATCACTCGTCATTCGTAAAAAAATTTGCCATACTTCTCATTTATTTTATCAAACAGAGCCATAATGGGAAATTCTCTTTCATCGCCAAATAACAAATTCACTGATTCAACTATGTTTGACGTTATAATATTGTACCTATACAAAAGAATCACTTAGTATGACATCATACTAAACTTGTAACTCAAACAAGACATTAAATTCATAAGAATGTACCTACTTGCCAGACAGAATGTCCGGCTTCATCTCTTGAAATCGACACGTATGAGATGTTCTGCTGCCTTGGGATGCATATCCACTATTTGATTGAAATGGTATAAAAATTCCTCTCTACTATATGCTTTAGCTGCTCTATAAAAAAGGGTCACGACCCTTTGGTTGTGAAAGTTGTTCTGAATGTTATCTCCAAGATGCTTCATGCAATAACCAAAGTGAGCTGAAGTGTAGAAAATTGAACCTATCTTTGGAATATTTGGATGCCTATTCAAAATAAAATACAAATCTTCGGTATCTTTGACGCAACTTCTCATCTGTTCAAAAAAATATTCATAAAAGGCATCACATTCCTTGTCCACTACATAAAAGGCCACAGGAAAGATATGAATCTCCGCATCCCGCACCATTACTGCTAGCAAAACTCCATTATACATGTTCTTCAAGAAGGTCCCATCAATGGCTATGACTTTTCTCAAATGTTTAAAATCTTGAATCCAAGAACCATAGGATACAAAAAAGTACATAAACCATTCATTTTCATCAACATGCAACACCGTCTTACTTTTGAGATTCTTAAACTCGAGCATGTAATGGTAGGCATCGAGGGCTGCATACTCGTGCTCGTGTGTTCCCCTAACCAAGTTCTTGGCAATCCCCATGGCCATATATATCTTCCAATAACAAACTATGACACCCAATTCTGTAAGGAGTTGATTGGCCATTCCCTTGTAGAAGGGCCTTTGCCATCGGGGAATCTAGTCGTGAATTATTGACCGAGGACCTTTGTCGTGGCGTGAGAATTTTGGCCCAAAATATGTTCTGAACCATATGTGGGATACTTTTTATGTTTATAAATGACTAATCTGTCAGAACTGAAGTACTTCACCGCTCTCAACCACCACTTGCAGTTTGGGTTAGCACATCTGAAGTAAAAGACTTTGCTCATATTAATCACCTTCATTATTCTAAAATCTTTTTCAAGTAAGAAATAAACAAAGAATTAGATAGTTCGTCTTTATCCTTGAATGGCATTCCCTTATAAAATTTGGTCTCGTCATCTTGATGATTGCCAAACTGTGTCAATTGAGAAGAATTGCCCACCGTATTGCTCGCATCAACGAGCGTAGATGTTTGATTATCATTTGGAATATTCATGTACAAATCATCCAACTTATCATCAAAGATGTCTTATTTTTCTTTTTCTTCTACATTTTGGTTCTCATTCTCTCTCGATTTTTCAATCACGTACTCTCTTAACACCAGTCTGGATGAATCACTAAGATAAGCATGCAACCGAACATGATCGGTTATCTTGAAAGGCAATACCCTCTGATTTTCAATAGAGTTGTGCATGTAGCTGATGACGAGTTCTTTCGGTTGACAATTTAGTCCACAATGGCTGATGATTAAGTTTACAAAATCATCATACAAAACATTACTTTAGATTGTCATAGCAATCATCTCTAGAGTTTTACCCTCCTTCTAATGCCATACATATCGATTGCTCTTCTAGATCCATTGACCATGACAATCCACAGCTATTATTATTGATCCCTTCATTAGTGGTACCTAAATAAAGTCATTTGTTAAAAAAAATGTTAATAATGATATCATAATAAAATTAATAGTGATTTCATAGCACCGGAACATGAACCCCAACAAATATGTAACCTATTGAAATAGGTGAAAAATATGTTGCAATAGGTAAGTGATCAGTTGTAACAGATTACTTACCTATTGGGATTCATGTTACACTTCTGAAGTTGATTTAACATATGAGTCATTTGTTGTAATAGGTGAATCATGTTGCAACAGATAATACATCTTCTGTAACAGATAAAGTGTCTGTTCGAATAGATGTTACAGTACTAAAAAACCTTTGAAGTTGATTCCAACAGATGAGTGATATGTTGTAATAGATAACTAACCTGTTGTGATAGACGACTTACCTATTGCAACAGATAATATATCTGTTGGAATCGAGTTCAGCTTCTGTTGAAATAGATGATGCATCTGCTAAAATCAAGTTCAGGTTTTGTTGCAACAGGTGACTAATCTATTACAACAGATAATTACTCTGTTGCATAGATAAATAGTTTGTTGCAATAGATAACTAGTCTGTTTCAACAGAAGGGTTATATATTACAACTCTGTTTGATTCATGTTACGGCACTATAGAACCATAGACGTGAATCCAACATATGAGTCTTCCATTGCAATAGATGGATCATCTGTCATAACAGATGAGTGATTTGTTTAACCAGATGGCTCTTATGTTGCATTCATATTCGTGTACTATCTATTGTTGAAAAACAGTACAATAACAGTTAACTAGATGAAAAATTCAACTAAAAATCATAATTTGACTTACCAAAATCTCCTATGAAGTAATGCCAAAGTGGAAAGTGATGTACGAAATAAAATTTGACCTAAGAAATCGGTCAAGTAGGAGCAGTAATGGTAACAACAACAACAATGGTCAAAAAGAAAAAGATAAAGATATTAATAAAGTAGAAGATGTTGATGATAAAGAAGAAGATGATGAATAAAGCAGCAACAAAAATTACTAAGAGAGAGCAAAAAACAATGTTTGAGAAGAGAGAGAAATGCACTTTTTCCTCTGTTTCCTGTTATATTAGGTTAACATTTGGATCAAAGTGTAAATTTAAAAACTTGTGGGCTATTCTCACACTTTTTTAACTTTCTTAATCCATAATAAAGTAATTGTCACCTACACTGAATTATTAATACTTGAGTCACCTACACCTTATTTTCAAACTATTTTGTCACTTTTAACTAAATGCCCCAAGTAAGTATGCCTTAGAAATTAGAATCTAAACTGCACATTAAGCGAGGTAGCGCTCAACACATTTTGAGTCTTACTTTAGGGCTTATGCACACCTTTGACAACAGTGGTGCACCCACAGACTTCAAATCCCGGGTTCGCCTCTTCTTATGAGACAATTTTTGTAATTTTTCTATCATCTTTTAACTTATTATTAGCAATTGATAGTTTGAAAGAAAAATATTCACAAACATAAATGACTTTATTAGGGAAAAATAAATCACTTTATATAGTTTACTAGATTGAGTGAAAATATGAGGAATTGACTCTACATCTTTTCTTGTCAAACCAAATATTACTAATGTATTATATATACATTAATAAGTTTTAGCTATTATCTACACAATATTACTTCACTGAAAGTGCAATTAATAAATTTCAACACCATAACTCTACCAACCCCTTATTGATAACCGTATGATCTAATTTGAGTCTTGAATACAATCTAAATAGATGCCGTAATACTGCACATTCCTGGATCACAACTCAATTCTTGCTTGCTTTTCAAGGTCTCAAAAACATAATAAAAGTTTAACTTCCTTACTTCTATGTTATAATAATAGATTACTATATGAAACATATACTCTTTCTATTTCCTTTCATTCGTCACAATTTTAACTTTGTTCAATATTTTAAGATGTATTTTTTCATCATATGATATGAGAAAAATTATAATGTACAATACTTTTCATGCAATTTTGAATATTCAATTTTTAATCTTAAAATATTAAATTATTCAAATCTAATATAACTTTGAAAATTTGTCATTTTCGATACAATAGAAACAAAGAAAGAAGGAGAATGTGTACTCAATCTGACACTAACGTTAATTACATGCATGGAGAAGTTAATTTAAATTTCTATGGACTAATTGAGGGGTGTATATGAACGTGTAGTTTTCAAGTACAACAAGAAGTACCACAATGTGATACAATTGAGTAGGCACGAATATGATTTATGCAAATTTACAGATTCAATTTCTACATTCAACACAAGCAACGACTCCATTACCCTTCCAACCTCTAGCGATTGATACTATCACTGTGGAATATACATAAGAAATGAAATTAGAAGGAACTTGGTTGATTTCTCTATCACAAGTTGTATATGGCCAATATGCTTGCCTGGCCACTAAACTGCTTTACTTTAACCTCTTGAGTTTCCTTCTCAAATTTCTCGATATTAAAGAGTCGATTCCTCATATAGTCACTCAACTTAGTGAAATGTTCTTCAGTCTTGCTAAAGAAATGGATACATCAGGCACGACTTGGGAACTTGTGATGATGCCATGATACATGACAACTAAGGACGTTGTGATAAGGTTAGCAACTTCCAAGATGGACACTTATGCCTTTGAAGTGACTTGGGAACTTTTGGTGATGCCACGATACATGACAACTAAGGATGTTGTGATAGGGTCAACGACTTCCAAGATGGACATTTATGCCTTTTAAGTTGTACAGTGGCAATTAGTTACCAAAAAATATGTTGTAATTATGGAGGAAAGTTGAGAATATTTAATCATTTTCTAGTTGTCATACGTGTCTAAGATATTATAGAAAACATGAACACAACACCAACAGGTACAGAAAGCCCACGTCATTGAGTCACTTCAATAAAATACTTATAAAACAAAATAGGCAAGATACAACTTTCCTAGAAACTATCAGGCAACATACATGATCAGTTTTCCAAAAACAAAACAACAAAAAAAAGAATAGAATATTAGGCATAAAGGCAAAAGTAAAAGAAGTCAAGGGTTGAGGGCTATAAAAACTTCAAACTTTATTTTCCTGGTATCTTGAGATTTGGCAAAAACATTGTTGATGATTCAACTCCTATCCCCAACAACAACACTTTCCTCCATAACAGAATCTGTAGACAAAATCCAAAAAGAGATTAAAATTAATTTACGATGTCCATAGGCATCAAAATGGACAAAACTAGAGGAATCCATTTGATATATCTACTTACCATTTGAGATGCGTGAAGATGTTTGTGTTTCACCACCTTTCCCTGTCCATCACACATTGTCCAAAGAAGCACCATGTTTTTATTTCTTTGTGTCTCCAATAGGACCCAATCGCCTTTATACATGTAGATATGGTCATCTTTCCTATTGGCTTTGTCTCTCCTATTTCCTCTGTTTTATCTTTTTGTCTTGAAAGTGGCCTTGCAATCACTTCAGATGCCTTATTTTACTTTTTAGGCATAAGTTCCTCTGCTAAATATTCCTTCATTGACACTCATTTATCAGTGTCTTTAGTATTCCCTTCATGTCCAGCAACTCCAATTTCAGTGCCCTGCACATTTACCCATGACAATGCTACCAGCACTTGTTACTTTCTCATAAGCTGAAGCAAGTTTAAAATAGTAAAGGACAATTTTAAATGTCTTAATGACATAAATAGTATCACTACGATTGAGAAATAAATTTTTAAAAATTCCTTTAAATTTTTTTGTAATCGACATGAAGTCTCAACACATGAATCTTTCTTCATCTGCACAAGAATATTAAAGAATCAATCAATAATGGCTTATATAGATTCATTATGATTGAATAAACATCTAAAAATGCAATAAAATATCTATAACTTATATCTACTATTTTGGCTTTGCTATTCCTTTAAACGTCTGACTCCAACAACCCAACCTACAATGTTAGGTTTTATCTCATTATCTTCAACAATAGTCCTGATGAGCTCATTTAGATACTTGATATCTTACATAAAACCAGTTTTCTTATCGACTTTAAACCAACTGTTATTGGGAATCAATTTTATTATGTCTTATTCACCTTTTCTACTATTTTAGTACACTGTTGTTTCTTCTCTTTTGAATCCTAAGTAGAAGCATAATGTTGTTCATGTAAATTGAGTCATCCAGTTAGTCCAAAGTTTTGTTGTGAACTCAAATTATGAACATGTTGGGATCGAAACAACAGAGCTTCATGTGAATTTGATCAATTGACCCACATATAACTAATTATTAATAAAAAAAATTATTGAGAGAATAACCAAGATAAATGAAAAGTTTATATGTACAAAAGAAAAATTAACTTCTAACAGGGACAAAATGGTTAGGAAGCACCAACTGCACATCTTTGCTTCTCAAAATCTCATATCGAGCCTCTGTTATTATTCTTTCCACTATAGCCCTGTAAGACCGCGCAAATTCTAATCATTTAGTTCCTTTATAGCATGCCAAAAAGGGGTCCCAGACTTAGAAAAATTCAGCTAAGTGTTAAGACTTAGAATTGTTTTAACCTTCGTAATAGGATGATCATATTTTCAATCCTTAAAACCATAAAATATTGATTTTTAAGTCGATTCATGATCAGGGATGTCAATAGGTCATGTAGGGTGAGTTTTGAATTTTTCAGAAATCTTTAGAAGCTTAATTAGATGTCCAAAATAGTGAGTTGATGCGATCTTGACGTGACGCGTCGGCCATCGCATCGACAATATCATCACCAGTGTCAGGCGTCATCATGTTACACTCAACGCGGTGCATTGGCCATCACATCGACCCCATCGACTCAATGGGTCGGCTGTAGACACGTTGGGCAAGGACTTCAGTGTAATTTACAGTAAGCCAACGTATTCACAATGCATCACGTTGAGTATTGGGTCGACCCTATCGATGAGTCACATTGCCAAATGCGTCACTAGGCAGTGTTTGCTCATTAAAAATCCGACTTTCCAAGGGCAATTAGGTCCTTTTCCCCTCACCCAAGTCAACCAAAACACGAAATTAAGCTCTCAAAAGGGCAAATTACATTAAGTATTCACAAAATCCACTCAAGAACAAACCCTAATTCATCAAGCTCAAGATTAAGTTTCAAGGAATTCCCTACAATTCTAAAGAAATCAACAATCAAGGTATGTTAGGTGTTCATCCTTGGGTTTCCTTCCACCCTTGGAGTTCAAGAACCCTTTTTAAAACTACAAGTTTCTTGATTTCATGATTTACATATTTGAATTAGATTGTGTTCATGTATGTATTGTGGTATGGTTTACAAATCAATATTCATACAACTTTCAAGTGAATTAATTATCAAGTAAATAGATTCATGTGATCCTTATGTTAAACCCTTGAATTTGCTAGTTGAATGTTGTAGCCATGATGTTATATCTTGATGATTTCTATATGCATTAGTTATGCTCTCCAAGTGTTTGATAGAATGCCTATGTAAATTGAATAATGAATTCATGACATGTTATCATATGGTCCCATTCATGTACAAGTTCATGCCTCTAAAATGTTTGACAAAATACTTAAATGAATGCATGGTGGATAAGTAACTAATGTAATGCCTTCAAGATTTTGCCATGTTCTACTATTGAGGTTATCGAGTCCTGGGGGTATTCAATATCCGACAATCTAGCTATTTACCTAGAATTATAGTATCTACAAAATAGTCTTAGCAATATCATGAACAGTAGTACTTAGTCAGTTACAGAACTCAGTGAACTCAGTCCAGTTCAGTCAGTCAACATGATCAGTAACAATTCAGTTAAGCCTAGTACAGTCTAGTGATCAGCTTGGTGTCTATTCAGTTCGGAGTAGGATTCAGCACTGAGCGAACCCATATATGGGGGCATTCCTACCAGCAGAGAGTTTGACCCTTAGTAGTAATCCCTGTATTATAGAACTACATAGCTAGCTTAGAGTAAGTTGTCCTTCTGCCAGATTAGGGTTGACGAAACCATATATACACTTCATGATTCTTCCTGCCAGATTAGGGTTTACATAACATTGTTAGTATCCCTTAGAAAGGTGCTAACACCTTTCCAACTGGGGTCACGGGTTGGACCCCAACTCAGTTTATAATAGGGGTATGTCGGTTAGATGAACACTCCCACTATTACAATTTCAGAATTTAGTACTCAACAATTAGTATTCAGTCTCAGAATTCAATAAGGAACTCGATAGTTCTACAGAACCTGGCTATTAGTTATAAGTTACTTAGTCATCAGAACTCAGTACTTCAGTTTTAATTTAATTCAGACAAAGGTTATATGAACAGTATTTCATAGTCAGCATGATCAATAGTTATAGTTTTGCATGCTCTCTTATTCAGTTATTTCATGATGTTCATTCATTCAGTTAGCATCTCATGCATCTAAACCCATGTATATTAGCCTACTCCACTTAGTATACCAGTACATTCCATGTACTGCCGTATACTTTGGTTTGCACTATGATGTCTTATATCATAGGTTCGGAAGCTCAGGTTTTCGACCGTACTTAGCAGCTCAGGCTATCAACAGCAGATATAGGGGTGAGTCTTCCTATTCAAGGATAGAGTTTATTTATTTTAGTATTTTCAGTAGCTCAGTAGTCAGTTCAGTCGGGATTAGTTGGGAACTTATCCCATCAACTCTATATTCAGACAGTTAGGGGCTTTCAGACTAACACAGTCGATAATTAATTTTTTAGATGTTGTTAGCAATATTATACCAAGCATTCAGTATTTGTGAACCTTATGGAAATCTCAAATTACTTTCTCAAATATTGTTCAGTATTATTATTTAGTGCTAATAGCAGGTACCAATCATGGGTTAGCTTTTGATCCTTCAGAGTTGTAAGCACTGTGTGGTGCCTGGGGTGTAGTTTTGGGGTGTTACAAATTCGGTATCAGAGCCTAAGATTCAACAGAGTCCTAGGGAGTTCGAAAGTCACGTCAAGTAGAGTCTTGTCCATGGGTATGTAGCGCGCCACACTTATGGGAAAGAGGCTATGAGATATTTATAGAAATATTTCCCTTCTTTCCATATTCATGTCGTACGAGTGAGCATCAACTCAAGTTAAACTCTCTGTCAAATCCAAGTTTCCCTTACATTTATAGAATATGTTTCCCAAAAAGACTAATAAAAGAAGAACTGGAAACCAGTCAGCACCTCCACCTGTTCAGGTAGATCCCCTGGATAAGCATGTTTCCTACGCAGAATTTAGAGCAACTTTCACCACTCTAGCTTATTCAGTGGCAACCTAGAATGAATAACCAATTGATGTTCAAGCCAACCCAGTGCTAATACTGCTGTAACTAGAATTCAGGACTTCACCCGAATGAATTCTCCATCATTTTCGGGGTCTAAGTTTGAAGAGGACGCACAGAAATTCCTTGACATGGTGCTGAATGTAAAAAATATTATGGGAGTAACTGCTAGTGAGAGTATTGAGTTAGTTGCATATCAGTTACAGGATGTAGCTCATACATGGTTTAAGCAGTGGAAGGCAGATAGAGCCACATATACAGGGCCTATAGAATGGAAGGATTTTGCTACTGCCTTTCTAGATAGGTTTTTCCCATTGGAGTTGAGGGAATCCAAGGTTTTAGAGTTTATTAACCTGAAGCAGGGTAGCTTTAAGACCCCACAAAGTTCTCTCATAGTCTAAGCCTTAGAGCGTGTCAAGTGAAGTGTAATTCCAGCCTTAAAAGATTGACAAATGACTTCCAAAGGGGGAAATATTTTAAACCGTGTAGAATTTCCCTAATATCAACTTTTTGCCAAATTCGCACAAATCTGACACTCGGGCAAAGAGTTAGAGCAATTTTAGTGAGACAGTGTACCACCTGGCACTTTAGCGCATCGCAGAGCCAGCCAAAATAGCAATTGTCAAATTCCAGTGAGCCTTCATGATTCCACTGCATCGCGGTGTCTTTCCAGTTTGCAACCAAGGTGGCAACGCAATTTCCACCGAGTCGCACCAAGGTTCAATTTTCCAATTATCAAATTTCCAGTAAGCTGGTGCGATTATGGCGCATCACGCCAGCACGTAAACTCGGGATTTTTCCAGTTCCGGATTTTAATTCAAAGGGCAAAAAGGGTTTTTTCCTAACCCCTATATATATACTCTTTAACACAAGATTTAGCATACTTACACCCAAATATTATTGGTTTCTGTCAATTTTCTTCAATAACAATACCTAGGGTTTCTAATCCAAGACCCAAGTCATCAAGATTCCTCTGTAAATCTTCTGAGAATCATATAATAAGGTATGTTAGATGTTTATTCTTGGGCTCCTTCTGCCCAAGAAGTTCAAGAATCCTTTTCTAAATTTAAAGATCTTATATTTATGAGTTTTCATGATTCATGTGAATTGAAATTGAAGTTCATGTTATTATTGAGTTTTCATTCATGTTTTGTTTACAAAGTTTCAAGTTTTGATCCTAGTATATGATATTCATATGATGTTCATGATAAACCCTCTTCAAGTTGCATGTTAGGTGATATGTTATATCAATTAAGTGTATAAATTGTGAATAACCAAAGCATGCTCCCCATATGTTTGATAAAATGCTTATGTGAAGGAATTAGAGCCATTATAGCATGTTGACTAGAAATCCCCAATTGTGTGTAAGTTCATGCATGCCAAGTGTTTGTTGAAAAGCCTTAGTGAATGAATTGTAACATGTTAGCATGAAATTCCCCAATTATGTGCTCTTCAATGCATGCAAAATATCTATTGTAAGACCTTGTTGAATGGAGTATGAGCCAGTAGCATGTCTCCCTATACTATTACATGTTTATGATTTCCAAGTACTTGAAGAGATGCTTTAGTGATTGTAATGGTGAATGAAAGTCCATGGTCATGATTATTTAAGATGATTATGTTTTACTTTTATGTTATTGAGTCCTGGGGGTATTTATTCCTGACAAATTACCTGTTGTCTAGAGCCGTGTCAGTTTTCACGGTAATCTCAATCAAGCCACGATTCTTAAAACTCAGTAAGTTACAAAACTCAGTACTCTCAGACAGTTACAGAACTTAAGAAATGTCAGTAATCTAAGTATCATTAGCATTCTAGCTTCAGTTCAGTACTCAACTCAGATCTTAGCAGTATTCAAGTATTCAGTTCAGACCTCAATAACATTACAGTAATCAAATTAGAACTTAGTATCATCCAATCAGATAACGAGATTCAATAGTATTTCGTCAGATAATAGGACCAAGTGAACTCAGTTAGATCAGTCGAGAAATATGAATAGTAAGAGATTCAGCTCAGTCTAGTATAGTCTAAGAATTAGTTCAGTGTCTATTCAGTTGGGAGTAGGATTCAGCACTGAGCGAGGGTAGGGATGGCGGCTTCCCTATTATTTAGGTAGAGTCATTAGTAGCAAACCCTATACCTCCAGAACTGCGCCAGCGCAGGTTAAGGAGTCACCCATTATATTAGGCTTGACTACCTCCTATGAGTCACCCGTTATATTAGGATTGGCTCCAACCAGGTGTCACTATTATATTAGGCATGGCATCCTGGGTTCAGAAAGAAGTACTTTTACCTGTGGAATGGTACTGACACCCTTCCAACTGGGGTACAGGTTGGACCCCAACTAGATAGAAGGGGTATGTCAGTTAGATGACTACCTCCCACTGTCTCAGTTTCAGATTCAGTCTTAGTAATCGAATTCAGTTGAGGAGTCACCCATTATACTAGGCTTGACTACCTCTCAGAGATCACCCATTAAATAGGCTTGATCTCAGATTCAGACAATCATATTCAATATTAGTGGACTCAGAGATCACCCATTATATAGGCTTGATCTCAGATTCAGACAATCATATTCATTATCAGTAGACTCAGAGATCACCCATTAGATAGGCTTGATCTCAGATTCAGATAATCATATTCATTATCAGTAGACTCAAAGATCACCCGTTATATAGGCTTGATCTCAGATTAAGACCATCATATTCATTATCAGTAGACTCAGAGATCACCCGTTATATAGGCTTGATCTCAAATTTAGTTTATCATGTATCAGGCATCATAATTAGTAAACTCAGAGGTCACCCATTATATAGGCTTGATCTTAAATATAATAAATCAATATCAGTACTAACAAAATTAGACATCAATCTCAATAGACTCAGTTATTCAGTATCTCGGTATTAGTAGTGAGTTCAGATGTCAGTATAGCAGCATCCGAGTATCGTTATTTAAAGTCATGATGATTTTAGTTATGCTTTGTGCATTCATGTATAATTCCTCATTCAGTACTCTCATGATTATTCAGTTAAGTTATGTCCATGTATAAGCCCATACATTTAGCCTTACCTCATCTAGCATACCAGTACATTCAAAGTACTGACACATACTTTTCTCTTGCGCTATGGTGTCTTATACCATAGGTTCCAAAGCGCGAGATCCAGAGCACCCTTATCAATCCAGACTCAGTCTGTAGCAGTAGGCGTATTAGTGAGTCCTCTTCATTCGAGGATGATCCTTATTTTTATTATTGCATTAGATTCAGTTTATTTTTAGTAGTCGGAGTTAGTTGGGGACATGTCCCATCAACTCTTTTTTTAGACAAGTTTAGAGGCTTTTCGTATAGATGTATTAGTATTTAATTTTCAGTATTGATTATTTTAGATGTTTTGAACCTTATAGCAAGTTTTCGCCAATTTTCCATATTTATTTTAGTATATTATGCAGTGTTTAGTTATAGATATTAGAAAGGGTTAGCTTGTGGTCCCTCGGGGTTATAAGCACCGTGTGGTATTCCAATTCTATAAAATTGGGGCGTTATAGCAGTATGATAGTGAAGAAGAATTCTCTCAAGTTTACTCAGTTAGCCAGATATGCTTCTCACTGATAGTAGGTCTAAGATGAGTAAGTTCCTATCTGGTGTGTCTGACAGTATAGTTAAAGAGTTTAGGACCTTAATATTGATTAAGGAGATGGAATTGGCTAGGTTGATGGTCCATACTAAATAGATAGAGAACCAAAAAACTAAAGAGAAAGAGAGGGAGAGCAAGGGGGCTAGAATAAATAGCTTCAATTTCACTCAGCCTAAGTCAAAAGATGGTAATCGTTCTCAGTTCCGCCTAAAATCTTCAGTTCTGGCTCTTTCCTTGGCCAGTTCTCTGGTTCCTAAGTTTAGAAAAGGTAATAATGATAGGTCGCCAGGCTCTAAATCTCAGGGTAGTGTTACAGTGCCCGAACAAATCCCCTTTGTCAGAAGTGTGGAAGAAATCATCAGGGTATTTATAGAACTGGTAGTGATATATGTTTTGCATATAGAAAAACAAGCCATAGGATCAGAGAGTGTCTTCGGGTGGGTTTACAGAGTTAGCATAATCATCCCCCAGCTCAGTCCAGTTGCTCAACTCAGCAGGGTACCACTTCTAGTGCCATCAGTGGGCAATGCCCAAACAGGCTCTATGCACTTCAGTCCTGATAGGATTAGGAAAGTTCTCTTGATAGCTGTTGACTTTGAAGTCAGTCCTAAAATCTTAGCAGAGCCCTTCTCTATATCTACCCCAGTGGGTAAATCTATCATAGCCCGGTAGGTATACAGGAACTGTCCGATTACGGTATCTCAGAAAGTTACTTCAGCAAACTTTGTAGAGTTAGAGATGACAAATTTTGACATTATTCTATCATGGATTGTCTTCATTTATGCTATGATTTAGTAGACTGTAGAAACAAAGTTGTCTATTTTTAGTTCCCAAATAAACCTGTCCTAGAATGGAGGGGTAGTACTTCAGCACTTAGGGGTCAGATTTTTTTTATACCTTAGGGTGAGAAAAATGATATCAAATAGGTATGTCTATCAACTCGTTTGAGTTAAAGACTTTAGTTCAGAGACCCCTAATCTTGAGTCAGTTTCAGTAGCATGTGAATTTCCAGATGTGTTTCTTGAAGATCTTCTCAGAGTTTCTCCTTAAAGGAAAATTGACTTTGGAATATACCTTCTTTTAAATACTCAGCCTATCTCTATTCTGCCATAGAGAATGGCTCCTACTGAACTTAAAGAATTAAAAGAGTAGTTGAAGAAACTCCTAGATAATGGGTTCATCAGGCCCAGTATTTCCCCGTGATGCGCACCAATTCTATTCGTCCATAAAAAAGACGGTTCCTACACAATATGTATTGATTACCATCAGTTAAACAAAGTCACAGTCACGAACAAGTATCCACTTCCCAAAATCGATGACTTGTTTGACCAACTTCAGGGTGCCAGATACTTTTTTAAGATAGACCTCAGATCAGGCTATCATCAGCTCAGAGTTAGAGAATGTGACATTCTGAAAATAGCCTTCAGAACTCGGTATGGTCACTTTGAATTTCTAGTCATATCATTTGGTCTTACAAATTCCCCAGCAACTTTCATGGACTTGATGAACCGCGTGTTTAAGTAGTACTTGGACATGTTCGTCATAGTCTTCATTGATGACATTCTTGTCTACTCCCGCAGTGAAAATAATCACGCAGACCATCTCAGAAAAGTATTGCAGACCCTCAAAACCCATCAGTTGTTCGCCAAATTCAATAAATATGAATTTTGGCTAAGGTTAGTAGCTTTTCTTGGTCATGTAGTTTCTGATAATGGCATTAGAGTTGATCTTTAAAAAAATTGAAGCAGTGAGAAACTGGCCTAGACCTATCTCTCCGATAGATATCGAGAGTTTATTAGGTTTGGATGGCTATTACCGATGGTTTATTGAAGGATTTTTGTCTATTGCATCCCCCATGTCCAGATTTCCTAAAAAAAAGTCAAATTCCAGTGGTCAGATTCTTATGAGAAGATTTTTTAGGAGTTGAATATCGTAATCACTACAGCCCTAATTTTGACATTACCAGATGGTTCAGACGGTTTATTGTGTATTGTGATGCTTCTAAAGTTGGTTTAGGGTGTGTTTTAATGAAGAAAAGTAAGGTCATAGCCTATTCCTCTAGACAGCTTAATCCCCATAAAAAGAATTATCCCACCCATGACCTTGAGTTAACAGTTGTAGTGTTTGCCTTAAAGATTTGGAGGCACTATTTGAATGGGGTACATATTGATGTGTTCACAGACCATAAAAGTTTGCAATATTTATTTTCTCAGAAAGACTTGAACTTGTATCAGAGAAAGTGGTTAGAGTTGTTGACAGACTATGATATGAGTGTTCTATATCATCCGAGCAAGACCAATGTAGTAGCTGATGCTCTTAGTAGATTATCCATGGGTAGTGTTATGCTGATGCGAGAAGAAAAGATCTTGAGTTATAGGTTGGTAATTATATGTACTTGAAAATCTCTCCCATGAAGGGAGTGAATAGGTTTGATAAGAAGGGGAAGCTCAGTCCCCGATATGTCGGTCCTTATCGAATTCTCAGCCATTTCAAAAAGGTAGCTTACGAGCTTGAGTTTCCTTCAGACTTAGCTTCAGTACACCCAGTGTTTCACGTCTCCTTGCTAAAAAATGCATTGGTGACCTAGAAGTTATAGACCCTATAGAGAGTATAGATGTTTAGAACAACCTCTCTTATGAGGAAGTCCTAATTGAAATCCTTGATCATCAGATCCGCAAACTGAGGAACAAAGAAGTTCTTTTGGTCAAAGTTCTTTGGCAAAATCAGTCAATTGAGGGAGCTACTTAGGAAGTAGAAGCAGATATGCAAACCAAGTATCCTCACCTCTTCTCTGCAAACTCAGACTCATCTCTCGTAGATTTACTCAGCTCCATGCTCATATTACCTTTACAAACTTGGTATCAATTACCATTGAATATCATCCTCACGATAGTTATGCATTCATAAATTAGTTCAGCCATGTAATCATGCTTCAGTTATGCATGTTCAGTATAAAAACTTAGTTTATCAGCAATTCCAGTCATGTAATCATGCTTTAGTGGTGCATGTTCAGCATGTAAACTTAATCTAGCAGTATTCTCGTTCAGTCAGTCTCATTGGAAGATAAATGTTCTCAAATAAGAGATATTGTAAAACCCAATAAATTCTAGTCATTTCGGTCCTTTAAAGCATGCCAAAAGGGGGTCCCACACTTAGAAAAATTCAGTTAAGTGTTAATACTTAGAATCGTTTTAACATTCGTAATAGGATGATCTTATTTTTTATCCTTACAACCTTAAAATATCAAATTTTATGTCGATTCATGATCAGAGATGTCAATAGGTCACCTCAGGTGAGTTTTGAATTTTTCAGACATCGTTAAAAGTTTAATTGGATGTCCAAAATAGTGAGTCAACGTGATTTTGGCATGACGCATCGGCCATTGCATCGACAGTATCGTCACAAGTATCAAGCGTCATCACGTCACCCTCGACGTGGTGTGTTGGCCATCTTATCATCCCCATCGATGTGACACGTCGACTGCAGTGTCGCTGGGTAAAGCCTTCAATGCAATTTTTGTGAGCCAACGCAATCACAACGCGTCGTGTTGGCTATCGCATCAACCCCATCAATGTAGCACGTCGCCAAATGCGTCACTAGGCAGTTTTTTCTCATTAAAAATACAACTTTCCAAGGGCAATTAGGTCATTTTTCTCTCACCCAAGTCAGTCAAAACACAAAATTAAGCTCTCAAAAGGGTAAATTACATTAATTATTCACAAAATCCTCTCAAGAACAAACCCTAATTCATCAAGCTCAAGATCAAGTTCCAGGAAATTTCCTACAATTTTTAAGAAATCAACAATCAAGGTATGTTAGGTGTTCATCCTTGGGTTTTCTTCCACCCTTGGAGTTCAAGAACCCTTTTTAAAACTACAAGTTTATTGATTTCATGATTTACATGTTTGAATTGGATTGTGTTCATATATGTATTGTGGTATGATTTATAAATCAAGATTCATACAAGGTTCAAGTGAATTAATTATTAAGTAAGTAGAATCATGTGATCCTTATCTTAAACCCTAGAATTTGCTAGTTGAATGTTGTAACCATGATGTTATATCTTGATGATTTCTATGTGCATTAGTTATAGTCTTCAAGTGTTTGATAGAATGCCTATGTAAATTGAATAATGAATTCATGACATGTTATTATGTTGTCCTATTCATGTATAAGTTCATGCCTCTAAAATATTTGACAAAATGCTTAAATGAATGCATGGTGGACAAGTAACTAATGTAATGCCTTCAAGATTTTCCCATGTTTTATATTGATACTATCGAGTCCTGGGGGTATTTAATATTCGAAAATCTAGCTGTTTACCTAGAATTATAGGATCTATAGAATAGTCTCAGCAATATCATGAACAGTAGTACTTAGTCAGTTACAGAACTCAGTGAACTCAATCCAGTTCAGTCAGTCAACACGATCAGTAACAATTCAGTCAAGCCTAGTAAAGTCTAGTGATCAACTCAGTGTCTATTCAGTTAGGAGTAGGATTCAGCATCGAGCGAATCCATGGATGGGGGCATTCCTGCCAGCAGAGAGTTTGAACCTTAGTAGTAATCCCTGTATTACAGAACTACATAGTCAACTTAGGGTAATTCGTCTTTCTGCCAGATTAAGGTTGACGAAACCATATATACACTTCATGAGTTTTCCTGCCAGATTAGGGTTGACATAGCATTATTAGTATCCCTTAGAAAGGTGCTAACACCTTTCCAACTGTGGTCACGGGTTGGACCCCAATTGAGTTTATAATAGGGGTATGTTGGTTAGATGAATACTCCCACTATTACAGTTTCAGAATTTAGTACTCAACAATTAATATTTAGTCTCAGAATTCAGTAAGGAACTCAGATAGTTCTACAGAACCTATCTATCAGTTATAAGTTACTTAGTCATCAGAACTTAGTACTTCAATTTCAATTTAATTCAGATAGAGGTTATATACACAGTATTGCATAGTCAGCATGATCAGTAGTTATAATTTTGCATGCACTCTTATTCAGTTATTTCATGATGTTCATTCATTCAGTTATTATCTCATGCATCTAAACCCATATATATTAGCCTACTCCACTTAGCATACTAGTACATTCTACGTACTGACGCATACTTTCTTTTGTACTATGATATCTTATATCATAGGTTCGGACGTCAAGTTCCTGATCATACGTAGCAGCTCAGGCTATCAGCAGCAGATATTGGGGTGAGTCCTCATATGTCGAGGATAGAGTTTATTTGTTTTAATATTTTCAGTAGCTCAGTAGTCAGTTCAGTCAGGGTTAGTTAGGGACTTGTCCCATCAACTCCATATTCAGACAGTTAGAGGGTTTTAGACTAGCACAGTTGGTATTAAGTTTTTTAGATGTTGTAATCAGTATTATCCCCAGTATTCAGTATTTGTTATCAGCTTATGAACCTTATGTCAATCTCAGATTAATTCTGTATATATCATTCAGTATTATTATTCAGTACCAGTCATGGGTTAGCTTGTGATCATTCAGGGTCATAAGCATCGTGTGGCGTTCGGGGTGCAGTCTCGGGGCATTACAAGCCCACTTTGCCTTGACCTTAGCCTCCATAGCTGCCTTTCCTGAAGATCTCTCCATTATAGCCCTTTGATGATTTCAACTACAGTTTTCTCTATGGAAGATAACAATTTAATTGAAACCTTTTGTTATACCATCTATGAAATGATTTTAGCATAAAGAATTTTCTTATACTTTATTTTATACCACAACAATTATAGAGTGATACAAAATAAATTACACATACCTAAATAAGATGACTGATTGGTTAAAGAGTAAGAATCGAAACCTCAATAATTTGGAGACAAGTTCTTTGTCGAAAGTGTGCAACAACGTTTGTATGTAATGTTCCTATATTTTCTCATGGATGTTGGGTTAATAACTTAATATGCTGAACAAACTATTTAACTCCTAATGAGATTGACTATATAGGTCCAAAAATTTGGATAAACTATTTGATTCCTAATGAGATTGAGTATCATTTTCTTTTATTCTATTTTGCAAATAATTATTAAATAATTTTAAAAAAGAAGAATGAAAAGATAATTTTATTTATTACGAAGACTTTTAATGAAGGATAAAAAGGTCAAATCACTTTTCTAATGGTCTTCACACTTTTAAGATATTATATATATACCATTTACAGGATCTCTTAGGCTG